>NW_017307155.1:67308-83518 GCF_000935625.1 Nanorana parkeri
GCACACCCCCCCCCCAGCAAAAAGTCTCGAGACACCTCTGGTAGTCACTTTTCCATCATGTTTAATACAATCAGACGTAGTGTGTGTAACAGGATATACAGAAAGTGCTTCGCTATTCAAAGCACAACTATAATCCATTGGGCCTGTGGTAGACAATCTCGGCACTCCAGCTTTTGTGAAACTACAAGTCCCATGATGCATTGCAAGGCTCTGACAGGCACAACATGACTCCCAGAGGCATGATAGCATTTGCAGTTTTAGCACAGCTGCAGTGCTGAAATTGTCTACCCCTGATCTAGAGAAAGGCAGAAAACTCTACAAAGCATGGTCCAATTTGGTCTAGCAGCAAAAAAAAAACTCCTTCCTGATCCTCTAAGGAATTGGGATAGTCCCTGGATTGATAATCTGCAGTGTTATTTCTTACAACTATTAATATCCAGTTATAATTTTTGCATTGAGAAACACAGCCAGACTTTTTTTTTTTTTAAACAATGTACCCAACTGCTGAATGGGATTTTTCCAAAAAAAGGGATTTCCTCAGAGGCACCTGAAGTCAAAGGAGGAGCAGTGTATGTTTTCATGGTGAATCAATTTATTTTGTCGAACGAGGAAATTAAGAACACCGTCAACGCGTTTTGTAGCACTGTATGACCACTTCTTCAGGAAGGTGTATGACTTATAATTAAGTTTAGTGGCAGCCTTCAGTCTGTGTAAACTGGTGCAACCCCACAAGCCACCTTCTACAGTTGCCTGAGACTCCTTCCAAGTAGACATGTGTGATTCGTTTCATTCTGAATCAAAATTCGGACACATCCGGATTTCCGAATCCCAATGCATCCGAATTTCCATTTCGGAATTTGGGATCCCTTCCGAATTTCGTTCAAAAACTGAATTAGACTTTTGTGTTTTTTGGTTTAATGCATCCGAATGGGTCTAAATATGAATTTTCGTTACGGCAACATGGGAGCCATATACAGTATATACATATAATACTAAAGCTGAGGCTCCTAGACCCGAATGGCATTCGGGAGCTTCCAAATGCAATTCGGAAATTCGGATCCTAAATGCCATTCGTAAACTCATCTGAAACTAAAGAAAATATCTGAACTAAACTGAATGTTTCTGCAGCTTACATGTCTACTTCCAAGGGAGATCACACAACGCAACCGATATGGATCTCTCCCAGATCTGTTTTCTTTTTTTCCTTCTTCTATTCCTTTTTTTTTGGAAGAATCTACCCTCCCAGCTAACCTACCCAATTAGTTATAACTAGCTCATGTGGAAGTCTTGAGCACATTTCTTTTTGTAAAGAAGCCTTTCCCAATTCGAAGGTTAAACCTTTGGTCTCCAGGTGTAGCTCACCATTCTATTCTTTGATGGATATCAAGTAAAAGGATGCAATCCCATGACCAAATGTTCTTATTTGACATCTTTACTTTATTTCTTGACCTCATTTCTAAATAATTTTCCTTGCCCCATTGATACGTATACTGTCTCCTCATCAAGATCTCCTTTATGGTTCACTTGTGTTCTTTGATGTCCTTTGGACTTGTGTATACGACTTTTCAGTTATTTACACGCCTGATTGGTGAATTTTGGCAAAATTGCCAATTTGCAACAGAATTACTTTTTAAAAATACTTTTTTTTTGTGGTTTGTATTTTTTCAGTGTGTTTTTGCTTGACCCACTCGTCATGCAACTTTTTGGAAATTACAGCAAAGCAAAAACTTGCATTCCTAGTTATTTTCAGCGCTGTAGCTACCATGGGGTGAGTGAGGCACTCGCCTCAGGCATAGCTGAGAGGGGGCGCAGCCAGGGCCGGCCTGGCTGCGCCCCCTCATCCCTATTGCCATGGCGAGCACAAGGAGCCATTGGCAACAAGGGCACTAGGCGGCCAACACAGCCGTGGCTCGGCAGGGAGAAGAGGAGCGGCACAGGCTCCAGCTTCTCCTCTGATCCCCGCTGCTCTCCCCCACCTGTATGGGCAGAGGACTCTGTGTCCTCAATCTCTTTTTCTATTTCAAAAGGGAAATGTCAGGGGTCTGTGTAGACCCCTGATATTTCCCCGAAGCCACACACACATTACTGTGCAAACACAAAAAATTTGTTAAGGACGAAATGAACGGAAACTAAAAATGTTTTCATTAGTTTCGACAAAAAAACAATTTTTTATACTATTTTGGATTTGGCCACCAGCGCATTCTGCGCATGCGTTCCAACATCATGGAGGCGGGGTGCGTGATGTCACATACCGCACAGGTCTGTTGGGGAGCACAATTTTCTGTTCTTGCCTCGGGCTCAAACGGAGCTAGCTACGGCTCTAGTTATTTGTATGAAACCATACCTAAAGAAGTGAACCGAATGTCTGGGAATACTCACACTTTCCTCTCCACATCGGGTCCCATCCTTCACCAGCACCGGAGGGTTACGGGTATTACAGTCCGTATGTACAGGACGAGAGCTGGCTCTGGAGCAGAACAGCACTCCGCAGTTCACATCCCTATGTACATAGAGGTGGTAGTTAGCTACTGATGAGGATCATCTATAACATGTCTGATCATTGATTCTGGCCTGTACTCACTTGACTGGGCAACGGACATTGACTCCATTGTGGCGGCAAAACCCTTCCCTTCCTCTTGTGTTTAATGAAAAGCAGGTATCAGACCCGGCAACCCACCCTAATGTAACAGAGAAATATATTACAAATCAGTTATTGTGCAGAATGCCATCTGGGGCTGTATATGACACCGGTAATGGCCGCTCATAATAAGCAAATGCTGTACAACGATATGACATAAAGGGGGAGCTACAAAGCCCACTCGATGCCAACTTGCAGGGTAATCCTAAAAGACCCTGGGCACCCCCATCATCTAGATTGAACTGTTACAACATCACTTTACCATATCCTTTCTTAAGAGGACGATCGGCCAACATCTGTTCTTCGATTGTTCCTGCAGTGAATGAACCTGGATGTGACGAGCTAGTAGTCACTTCCAGTTTCAGGGCTGTCATTCCCTGACCGCTGCTGATGAAGCTAATCAAGCTTCATCTGTACTTTATCAGCTTCATTCGAGCATCCTTTCCCAACCAGGAAGCCATGGCACCCTGGGCCACATTTCGGCCACCTCAGCGGTGCCTTAAAATTTCCTGCTGTGAGGACACTGATGTTCAAGAAGGGGCTTCTGTTGTGAAGAGGGGCTCCTAGTGAGAGAGGGGGACTCCTGATATAAAAGAGCGCTCTGATGTGAAGGGAGCTTCTAATATGAAGAGAAAATCGATGTGATTGGGGACCGCCCATTTTGTTGTTTATGCGTGGGGTCCCCTCTTAAAATCCATACCAGATCCACTAACTCAGATAAGGGTCCGGTATAGATTTTGGAGGGACAACACATCACGTGTTACTTTTACTAGGTTCCTCGAGATTTTTTTTCATGACTGAAAAAAGGTTGAGAAATGCTGCCTTGGAGTGCAGAGGTAACATTAAGAGTCTAATAGACCACTAATGTCTCCTTAAAGAGAACATTACACTTCCAATGAGTTTGCCAGCCCCCCATGCAATAGTAATAATGTTAAATAACAATAAACATTTAAAAAAATTTAATTGAGGAAAGTAAATTAAAGAAGATTTTAAAAGCCTCCCTCCGTGTGCATGCACATATGAACAAGAACATGTCCAATATATAGTTGGGGGGGTTAGGTAGTATTCATGCCTAAAATGTAAAATGTACATGTACATGTGGGTGAAAAAAAGGCATGAACGGCCCTGGCAGTGAAAGGGTTAAGGAATTCAGTGGCGTCATCAACCCGCCTGCAGCCTGCTAATTGGACAGTAAAGAAGCAGCAACACACTGATAGGTCATCAACACTGCTCACTCTGCTCTCGCCTCCTGTCTGTGTGTACAAGTATATGTTGTTCGGTTGGTTGCTTCCTGCTTACCTTGCCCCCAGTGCATCAGACATTGACTTTGGTGAGTGGGACATTTGCCGTTGTAGCAGTGCCCCTCCCCATTTCTGCATGGAAATCCATTGATCCGGAAGCGGTCCGAGGGACACGTGGCAGACGTCCCGTCACACATGTCCGACAAGTCGCAGTCATCTGTAGCAGCCCTGCACACGGATCCTGCAGTCTTCAGCTAAGAGATAAAGTGCAAAAAAAATACTGATGCCAAGATCACCCCATTTTCATGCTTGCTGTACCATATTCTTATTATTATATGACATGCAATCATTTGTCCATTCCCCCCCACCCCCCTGTAGGGGCTTTTAGTGTTTCACTTCAATCCCCGATCAATAAATGTCAAAATAAAAGATGACTGGTAGGCTTGGTAACCATTGTGCAGCACTACTAATGAAGAAGAAGGGCACGCCTATGAAATAATGACCAAATGTGGTCATCTCCATGCACATATATAGTTACATACTACACAGTAATGACCAAATGCAGTCATCTCCATGCACAGATACAGTTACATACTACATAGTAATGACCAAATCCGGTCCATGCACAGATACACTTACATACTACACAGGCGTACATGTCATATGGTTGTGCACACCCGTGTGATTGAGCCCTTAAACTGTGTGCACCACATTGATGTAAACCCTTATGGTTGGGGGGGCACCTGTTTCAGTGATAAAACATGAGAGTTTTCCCCATTTCTTGGCGTGTCTTCGTAGAAGAAGTAAAGGAAATCCCTGCCTGCTGGGACAAACCGCTACAAGAACTTGGAGTGATATTCAATTACAGGTCTAGTGGACCAAGTCACCTGCTGGATTCTTTTATCTCCTGGTGGTTCCTACAAAGGGCTTCTTCTGCCATCATTCCCAGCTCTGATATTGCCCATGTAGAAGTTCTGGGTGTTCTCACCACCTTGGCGTGTTACTCCTCCCTTTCCAATAAATAAATTACAAAATCCCCAGGGAGCGTTGGACCCCTCCATGATGGCCACAGCAAGTGTGCACACACAGGAACTTAAGCAGTGGCGTTAATTGTAGCCATAGCAGCCCAGGCAGCTGCTATAGGGACTGGGGGTGGAAGGGGCCCCAATAGGTTGTTGAGGCAATTAAACATAGAACATGTAAAGATAACACAGTACTGTATCATTAAGGGTTGGAGTGGTTGCAGTTGAGGACAACACCTAATCCCCTGTAAAGTCTACAGTGTAGGAAAACTGACGTCAGATGCACAAGATGAGTCTTTGGGATCCTGGAGCTGTTAGAGAGGTCATCAGGGGGGCCCCATCACATTTTTGCTATGGGGCCCCACATCTGTAGTTACCCCTCTGAACTTAAGTGCCAAGATCTCACCAGTCTCACCAATCTCCCCTATAGCTTACCTGAGAGGTTAGATCAGGGGTAGCAAATCTTGACACGCCAGCTGTGCTAAAACGACAAATGCCATCATTCTTTTACCTCCGGAAGTTGGCTGTCAGTCTTGCAATGCCTCATGGGACTTGTAGTTCCACAACAGCTGGAGTGCCAAGGTTTCCTATGCTTGGATTAGATGGTTCTAATCTATTCTATTCTCATCTATTATACACCGATATGTTAGTATTGGGAGGAGGAACCATTTCATCATTACCTATAACACTCACCTTGCAATCAGAGCAGCACTCTCCCTCTGCGCACTGAGCATTTTCTTTGACTTTGCAGGTTTTGGCATCACAGCACTTGTTGGTGCATTCCTAGAAGTAGATGAGAATGGCTCATTACACTCATTGAAATAATCTCAGGAAAAGCAAGTTACGGATACCAATATATTTTGGGATTTGCTTGCTAGGACGGTCACATTGTCAATTGCCCATTAAGCTGAACCCTAGGATAAGCAAACATTGCCTAAATACAAGAGTCATGTGCGAGGCGTCCCGAAGGCGGGTGTCACCCAGAGCGGGTACCGGGTGACATACCGACGTGACGTTATCGCTCATGCACATGGCGTCACCATGCGCGCCCATCTTGGTGATCCGTGCCGGAGGCCATCTTGGTGATGGGCGCTGGCAGAGAGAGGAGGGGACGTTCACCCGGTGGGATAAGGTATGCCGCTGGGTCCCCTCCTCTCTCCTGCAACTGTTGGGCTCTCCTTTCATGACCGAGTGCCCGACTTTTCAGAGGGTGTGAAAAGTCGGGCCCCTCCAATGGTTTAGAGGATGTCACCAGCACACCACACAATGTTAATCAGCAAGTGTTCATTTATTGGCAATCGCTGTCTCTCATTAGCAATCGCTTTCGGGGCCACACAGGGTCTCCTTCATCAGGCTCAGAGATGACCCCTCCAATGGTGTCACCCGGGTGCGGGCCGCACCCCCCTAGTGACGCCACTAGTCATGTGTCTTCTTCATTGAATCTTGGCGAGCTTTGTGTTGTGTCAACCAGCTCAGCTCAGACATGGGCGGCTCAGCCTGTAACATATAGAAACTACAAAGGGTATGTATAAAAGATGTGATTACCTCCACTGTACCGCAGTCACATTCCTCCCCCACTTCTGTGAATTTATTTCCACAAAACGCAGCGCTCACAATGTCTTTTTTGTCTGGCATGTCCCTCATACAGAGCGGCATATTTTTCAGGAGAAAGTCCTGATAGTTCTGGTGACTGCAGGAGCTGAACTCTCGTGGAGTGTTATAACTGTAGGATGAAGAGAAACAGAGGTTCATAATATGACAAAAACAGTTACAAAGTTAATAAAAAGGGACATTAGTAAAGCATAGAGTGCGGCCCATTTATAAAAACATTGCCTAGCCTATTGTAGTGAAACCAACACTAGTATTGGTATCGGTGCCGATACCGAGTATTTGATCGAGTACTCACCCAAATGCACCGATACTTACTTCCAATGCCGGAACTTCCGGTCAGAGGAAGATCTCCCTCTGACCGGCAGTGCCAAGGGAGCATGGAGTAGACATGTGCACCAGCAAAAATTTGTTTCGTTTTGTTTCGTTTTGATTCAAATTTTGCGTTATTTCGTTTTTCGGGATTAGGGTCCGAAAGTCAATTCGGGAATCGGACGAAATTCGTTAGCGTTAGTCTGTACGAATTTGCGTTTGTGAATGAATTTTCCTTGCAGCAAAGTGACATTTAAAAAAAAACATTTGTACAGACTACCGCTAACGCATTTCGTCCGAAATTTCATTTTCGGAAATTCTGATTCGTTTTCATTTGTCATTTCTGCTATCGGAAATTTGGATAACGAAAATTCGTCCCAAAAACGAATTTTTCAGAAATGAAGCGCACATGTCTAGATAGGAGGCGACTTCCTTTCCAATCAGAAAGCCGGGTGGCGGATTATGACCCACCTCCTCAGTTTCCTGAGGAAGCCGGCTTCACGTGTTGCTAAGCAGCCTGGCTTCCTAACCAATCAGGAAGCCCTGATGGCACCTCATGACTCGCTGCCCGGCTTCCCAAAGGCTGCCCAGGAAGCCAGGCAGCCTCTGAAGTCAGTGTTCTTTCACCAGAACACCGGCTTCACAGGCAATCAGGAAGCCGGGTGACGGGTCATGATCCGCCGCCTCAATTTCTTGATAATCGGGGCACAAGGCACCGATACTCGGTACTGGCAAGTACCCCAAAGAAAATATCTGTACTTGTATTTGATACTGAAAATCCGGTATCGGTGCATCCCTAATTTATACAGAACAGAATGAATGAGGAAAATACCACATTATGGCCACTAGATGGCGCAAAGGATCATAGGAAATAAACCATGTTAGTAAAGAGATACAATGTAACATTTTCCTATGGTCAGATTCAAGATGGTGGCACCCAGCAGTAGACAGTGGGGAATTTCACAGTGAATAGGGCATGGCTCTGTAGGCAATCAAGCTGCAAAGCTGTAGGAAGAACAAAGTAACAAGTGGGAATTATAGATGTTACAAGAAATATTTCGGGGCACAATCTCTCCAAGCATGTAAGACCACTACGTTCTTGCCAAAGGAATGGCAAAGGAGACTGGGGCCCCCTTCTCTAGTGTTGGATTGTGTAGCCAGGCATAGTTCCCCATAGCCAAGAAACGCTTACATCTGGCCAAACATTAGAGGAAGTCACCCTAACAACATAAATACAAATCTTGCCCCAATCCAAAATAGAAAACTCTGCACTTTGTCACAAATGTTCTATAGGATTTTGTATTTTTATTTGAATGGACGCACCTCAAAGTAGGCGCCATGATACAAGACTTAGAACTGCAGAGGCACGAAATGCCATCGTGATCCATTCCCAGATTGTGTCCCATCTCATGAGCAATAGTCGCTCCCACAGGAACATATTCTATAGAGTGATCCTGAGAACATAACATAGAAAGGTGTCAACACACAACCAAAGGCAACATTTCAATGTACATATGGAAGCAGCGCCTTTTATTTCATTCCTCACGAAAAGTGACACATTGACTATAACTACCTACAGACTTGACACTAAGGGGGCTATCTATTTAAAAAAACATTCACATAGCTTATTCATCCAGAGGAACTGCAGGCACTGTACAAGTTAAGCTGCTGTTGTGAAAATGGGGCAAAGACGAATGTTCTTAGTGTATATTCTATTCTAGTTGAATGCTCTTCATTAGGTTCATTTATACAGAACAAAGCGAATAGGGGGAAATATTGCATTTTAGCCATCAGATAGAGCTGAGGATCATTGGAATGAAATACATGTTAGTAATGAGATACAATTTAAGAAAACGTTGGAGAGAATAGGCATATAAATGTAACCATTGCTATAGTTGTAGTATCAATTGTTATATTTATATGCTCATTCTCTCCTTATTCTCTCCTTTTTCTCTCCTTATTCTCTCCTTTATATGCAGAGGCACCGGTGGCTCTCTAATCAGACTCTCTAATCTCTGCTCATGAGGAGCAAGCAGCTACCTAATTAGAGAACCACAAACGGAAAAAAGACACAGCGCTCTCTTGGAAGTGTAGGATATGTGTGAATATGGCCAATGGGGATTGCTGCTCTAAAAACAGGGGGAGAAACCTGTGAACATGGACATGAGGCAAATGAGAGCGGAAATCCTGAGAGTATAAAAGGTGTAGGCACAACCAGTGTCTGTGTATTGTGGGTAAAACGGACAAAAAATGATCAACAAAAGGAAATATTAAAAGAAAAGGAATTGGAAACTTACTTGAGGACCCAAAAGTCCTGGTGAGTAACCTTACTTACCTTTTCCCACAGAGCTTGATAAAGAGGATTACCTCGAAATGCGTCGCTCCTCCACCACCGCTCCGTGCACGTTTTTCCCCAGCCTTCTGTTACTTTATTGCATCACGTCCCATAAAAAACACCGCGATCAAGACTAGAGGTATTCTCCACTAGTCCTTCGGCATACACAGCACTTAGGTTAAATTGCTTTTTCTTTCATTCATCCTTTCACCCCTGGGACACACGACTTGCATTGCCATAACCCCTTCTGCGCTCCCCTCACCAGGACTTTTGGGTCCTCAAGTAAGTTTCCAATTCCTTTTCTTTTAATATTTCCTTTTGTTGATCATTTTTTGTCCGTTTTACCCACAATACACAGACACTGGTTGTGCCTACACCTTTTATACTCTCAGGATTTGCGCTCTCTAATTAGAGAACCGCCTCTGCTGTTTCCCCTCCGACCTACAGCACCAGACCCATGATGCTCTTAATCCGGCCATGCTCACAACAGCTGGTTAACTGCAGTTTCACTGGGCAAATAAGCTAAGGATATGTTTTTGTTAAAGTGTTGGGAAATACCCTTATGAGGTGTAAGACATCAATATACTGTATATTGTACATTTAATGTAACAAGTTTCCCCATTATAAAGACTTCCCTCACTTCCTGTATATCTGTAAAAAATAAGTCAAGGCAACTGGACTTGCTGTATTTTTCTTGAAGACGTTTCACTGGTCATCCAAATACAGCAAATCCAGTTGCCTTGACTTATTTTTTACAGATATACCATGACCTGGATGAATGAGAACCTTCACAGACCCACTTCCTGTCCCACGGCAATCAAAATCCAGCGTAGTCAGCCCTCTCTATACTGTATCCTAATTGTTAAAAATTAATTTAATCTTAAAAGTGTGAGTTTACCTTCTCATAAAAATGAAAAGGTGGACTAAATTGACAACACCCTCCTCACCTCCCCCCCCATCCTTCCCCCAATATCCACTGCAAGAATGATAAGCGGTGCAACCCACGCCAGCTGGTATAACAGTCCTGAGACTTGAAAACTGCAATACTCCCATAGGCTAAGTAGCAACATTCGGTTAGCAATGGTGACCGGTCAGCGCTGCCATGTGACCAATGTATATCTTTTCTTAACATTCTTTCTTCTGGGACGTTGGACAAAAAGATTTTTCTCGGTCAACATGGTCACGTGGCCAAGCTGACAAATAACCGCTCACCATTGCAACCATTATGTTGCAACCGATTTTCGTATGCGATCGCATTTCCGTCCGATATTCGCAAGGTTGATGGGCAGCGTACAACCGCAAATACTGTACAATCGATCGACTTTTGACTAACCAGCAGGTTAGAAAACTTCGGTCGATCGTACCATTTTTGCAAGGTTGGTGGTGTTTCCGTACGTCGAAATTCGTATGATTTACATTGCACATGCGCAGATGAAAATTTGTGCGGTCGGTTACCGCAATTCGTTTAGGTGCTTTCTTTTAATTACCGCTGATCTAACCTTGCGATAATCGGGGCAGGATGGGGACGCCATATGAAAACCGTACGACGGTTCGATCATCGGACGAAAGTGTCATCCGATGATCGCAAGGTATATGGGCAGCTTTTCTCATTAAATAAGTGAACAAAATGATTTAGTTCAACTAGTTGTCTGTATGTGATCAATACTTGAACTGCTATCTGGTCCTTAGAGGTTGTCTCATGTCTCACCTGGATGACTCCTGTGGAGTGAAAGTCTTGGCACATAGTGCTGACCCAGGCTAGTCCCACTGTAGCACCATCAAAGTCAGTGTGCCTGAAAGAGAAACATCATTTACCAGAATCTTATCAATAGACTGATATGTCTAAACATGACTTGTATCACTGTATCAAATAGCAGAAGCCAGCACACCGGGGTCACATCCCAAAGTTTCACCGAAGTCCCGTATCAGAAAAGCCTCATTACAGAGCCACAGATGTCTCCAGGGACATGATACTGTTACAGAGAGAATCATTTTTGTTACTTAATTTCTAATACTTTGGGGTTTACTTATTAAAAAAAATTAATAACTATCCATCCAGCGAAACTGCATGTACATTCATTCTGTAAGAATCAACCAGCTGTTGTGAATGGGACACAATTGATTGGTCTTAGGTTATATTTTCTTCTCTGGTCGGATGTTCATCAAATATGAAGGCCAGAAGTAAAAATAGGTTCATTCATACAGAACGGAGTGAATGGGGAAAATACCACATGATCGACACAAGAGCTGAGGATTATAGGAAGAGATTCATCTTAGTAACAGGAGATACAATGTAATAGTTTTAAAGACCTCTGAGGGGAATTAGCAAATAAATGTAACCATTGCTACTACGGGGATCTCCATATTAGAGATTGTTACATTGATTTGATCATTCTGGTCAGTATGTCTCTACTCGTCATCCTTATTTCTAAACTCTCATAGCTCTAGATTCCTGAGGTAGGACAGGGCTTCTCTCTCCCTTCTTATGCAGTATCAGCATTTGGAATTGTTTGGCTAGTCAGGGGCATGGAACAAAGATTATTAGGGGTGGTGCCATGTGGACCTCATTGGATGTCAGTTTGGGGTTCTGCATATATCAAAGCTCAGCCCTTACCGATTCTAAGTTTTATTAGTGATTAAACATTCCATGAAAAGAGGAATTCACTAATAACTAACGTCTCATCAATGCGACTACAGGTCATCGATACCAAGATAGATAACCAGACCAAATGTAGCAGCGTCAGAATGTGTCAGGTAACAGTCATGACTAATACACATACCTAGATGATGTTTACATTGTTTTATAAGGCCATATAAGACCCTTACTTGGTACAATGTTTGAATAATTTAGATTTATTATAGGATGCCATCAGGGACGTGCGGTCAGGGGAGGCAGGTGGGGCAGAGCCTCACCTAGTATTATGAAGAAAAAAAGGTGTCAGCTTCAAATCTGAAGCTGACAACTTTTTCGCCATTCAGATCGGCTTGTTACAGGTTACACAGCATGGAAATCCTCCCCACTGTGTAACCTGTCATGACGGAGCGCTGCCTGTTAATTACAGGCGGCGCTGCATACGGCTTTTGATAGGTAGTTAGGTTATACACCAGTGGGCTTCCCTACTGCTTGTGTAACCTAACTTGGTGAGGCAAGAGCTATCACAGCCTCTACTCTGTGTTAGAGGCGTGAGCTCTGTGGATGGGTTGGACCAATGACAAAGCGCCATTGGTCCAAGCCATTGGTGAGCTCTGTGGATGGGTTGGACCAATGACAAAGCGCCATTGGTCCAAGCTGTCCAATCAATACAAAGAAAAAAACAAACCATTGAGGCCATCGATCTCGATGCCTCACCAATGATGAGCATGTGAGGGACAGGGAGTCTCCTCCCTTCCTCCTCCCCACACAGCTCGGTTACCGAGCAGGGGGCGAGGCTTCGGCGAGATGGGGAGGAGCTTCGGCAGGCTGGGGAATGCCTCACCCAGCACAGAAGGCACGCCACGTCAATGGATGCCATATGGGCACACATTTTTTAAAAGGACAAGCAGTGTCCGAAATTCCTTATCTATATATTTGTTCCAGGTCAGTGACTGAGATAGCACTGAAGGGTTAGCATAAGCATGAAAGCCATGGAGCTTAGCATCAGCATGACAGCCAAGGATTGTAGCATTGGAATGACAGCCAGGGATCTCAGCATTAGTATGGCAGCCAAGAATCTTAGCATTAGGATGACAGCCAGGGATCTTAGCATTAGTATGGCAGCCAGGAATCTCAGCATTAGTATGGCAGCCAGGGATCTTAGCATTAGTATGGCAGCCAGGGATCTTAGCATTAGTATGGCAGCCAGGGATCTTAGCATTAGCACGACAGTCAGGGATCTTAGCATTAGTACGACAGCCAGGGATCTTAGCATTAGCATGACAGCCAGGGAACTTAGCATTAGCATGACAGCCAGGGATCTCAGCATTAGCATGACAGCCAGGGATCTTAGCATTAGTATGACAGCCAGGGATCTCAGCATTAGTATTGCAGCCAGGGATCTTAGCATTAGCATGACAGCTGGGGATCTGATTCTACAGAGCAAATTTCACATTCTAAGTAAGGACATTAGTACACACACGGCAGTCCTAGATTGATGCACAATTTGAATATATGTTATCATGATCATAAGAACATCTATTACAGGACATGTTTTCTCATCATTCACGATAGCGAACATTGTTGTACAGTTATATAGCATTTAGCCTGATTAACATCTGTGTTTGTATGTTATATTTTCATGACAACAGGCTGCAACTGGCATACATACGTCAGGAACTGGGCATTGTCGTTGGGTTTCCTGGGCAGCAAATCATTTTCCCTCCATTTAGAAAAATCGTTTAGAATTGTGTTAGCCAATGTGACAACTTGAAATTGGTCTCCCGTATCCCAGATCTCCAGTCCAGTCAGTGCCACAAAAATATTTAAGGGTTTGTATACCTGAAAATGAGAAATACACCATCAAATACATTGTATGACCAACAGTGAGACATATGTGGACACCTCTCTAAGTTGTTGAGTTTAGGTGTTCCCTGTGAGGAGGTACTCTTACTGCTACAGCATACGAAGACATTTTAGACAATTGTGAACTTCCAACCTTGTGGCAACAGTTTGGGAAAGTTCTAGTATCACTGTATCCCTGTGCACAAAGCCAGCTCCATAAAGAAATGGCTTGATGAGTTTGGTGTGGAGGACCTGGAGTGTTCTGCATAGAGCACTGACCTCAACCTTACTGAGCACCTTTGGGATGAACTTGAATGCCATTTGGGAGTCAGATCTTCTAGTCCAACATCAATACTTGACCTCAAAAGTGTTGTCAGCTTTGTTGTAACAAATTCCCACACGCCAAAATCTTGTGGAAATACTTCCCACTGTTGTATATGCAACAACATATGCTGATATGTACTGATTGTATTACTGACATTCTAATGTACTGATATACTGTTATGTCTTTTGAGCTGTAGATGGCGCTGTAGTGCAATGTTAGTCTCTCTACATGCATGCTTACCTATGATAAGCAGGAAGTTTTCCTATATATATGTTTCCTGCATAATGCTGTATTCTGATGTAATGCTCTTATAAACAAGTACAACTTAATTCAGCATTCCTCAAGATCTCAGTGCTTCATCTAAACACATAACCAACACCAACAAGAGGGGATACTGTTATAGCTGCAAGGGGGGTCAACTCCTTATGAATGTCCATGATCTTAAAATGGGATATGTGTTGGTCATCTGTCCACAAATGTTGGCCATATTGGTTGAATAATGTATATTGCCCTCTCTATGCTTTTCATAATTAACTGTTTAGAAGCCCTTCTAGGGCTTGGGAACCTTTAGGGTGAAATATTAATTTAAAATACCATGTCCACCCAAAATCTTTTACAGTGTTATGGATAGAGCCAGGGATGTCTTTAATATTGATTGCATCCTGGGCAAACATTTCCCCCCCCCCCTACCCACCCCGCCCCTGCCATGCAATTTCACTCTCCTCCCTAACATCCCCAAAAAACCTCACAAAAAACAAACACAAGACACTAGAGTGAGATGTGACCTCATGTGAGACGTGATCCCTCGTGAGATGTCACGTGGTCACTCTAGGCGGTGTACAGTAGGGGCGGGGCAACATTATGCAATGCCGATCACATAGTAAATAGAACAGTGTCACATGTGTTTCTTCTGCAGGCTCAAGGGGCAGCTGTTTAGGCCCCACAACAATGACTTGGCCCAGGGCAGCTGCCCCTTTTGGCCCACGTTCAAGATGGCCTGGATAGAGCAGGGAAGTGTTTGTCCCTCCCATTCTGTAAGAACAAGAAGTAAAGGGAAATTGCTCCAAAGAGAACACCAATAAAAACAAAATTATAATTTTAGTAAAGTGAGGAAGGGCTAAACTCTCTGATAATGTTTTAATAGAATGAGGTATCTTTCTGTCTCTTTGACAAATGTATCATATCATTATAACTTGTAGAAATCATTTATTATGACTTACCCATCTTTACTCAAAATAAAGATGTTGAAATGAAAAGTAGACAAATTTCATTGTATAGTTTATATTGCAGTTTCTGTCAATGTACATTCTAGGAAGACCACTGCCGGGGGAGCTTACATCTCAACCCATCCCAACTATTATAAGATTAAAGAAACTACATCTCAGCTACTCACCAAGTTGACAAAATTAACAATTCCATATACTCGTTCCCGGAGCAGTGCTTTGTTGCTTTTGTATTTGATGAACTGGAAGAAGAAATGGCATAAATTAGTAGGGATAACATTTCTGTGGTCGATCTATACATTTTAGTTAGAACAAGGTAATGGTTGAAACTAGATTTAGTGCTATGGGCAACACTTTCCCTTTCTTCACCAATGGCCAATGGAGCACTTGTTATCAGTTGCCAGAAATGTGCTCTGTGGCCAGTTACCCCAATACATATGCCTAGTTCCATAGGATCTGTGCTTCCAGTATCTGCCCTTGCAAGAATTTTACGAACCATGTACTGATACCACAGAGAGCAATAAAAGCTGTTTCTCAATACAGAAACAACGCAAAACAAAAAAGTAACATGGGGACATGATCTAAGGAGGAGGAAAGAGGTATGGGGTGCATTTGGGTAATGCTGGACATAATGAACTAGAAAACAAAGGTTTCTTCTTTGAGACCATGATGGAGAAGCACATTAAACCATGAATCCTCCAATCTAGTTTGCCTCTGCAACGAATCATATCTAGATGGTAGATATCTACTATTGTCAAACTTCATGTGGAAGCTTTATGATACATTACAGTTCAAAGTGCTCTGCTACTAAAGTGCTTTCTCTTTTCTGTAAGAATAACTCTAGTATGGCACTTAGTTTGTATCTGAACCTGTTCCATGCCTCAAAACTTTCCTGGATGAGAATGAGGGACACCATTCAGTGCAAAGTATGAAGGCAAACACGGCCATTCCTGTAATGAGGCAGCCCTATGCTTTTGCCTCAGGCGGCATCTCGTGGGGGGGGGGGGGGGGCGGGGGGCCAGGCACAAA
>NW_017307155.1:83545-90802 GCF_000935625.1 Nanorana parkeri
GCGGCTCGCTTGGGGGGGGGGGGGGGGGGCAGAGTGGCATGGCACAATGTTTGCAGTGTGCTGGCTGCCCCCTTTACAGCCAGAGCCTCCCAGCTTGCTAAGAGCTGGACGGGAAAATATGAGAGGGCATTATACATCTCTCAGCTTAGCTCTAGGCAATCTGGGACGTCACTGGTTACCAGGAACTTGGCGGGACCCTGTCCCCCCTCTGTGGCAGCTGCCTCAGGAGGCAAAAAAGTTAGGGATGCCCCTGAATGCAAATTACACACTTGTACCATGGCCTTGGCTACATGTTATGCATATGGTTTGGCACTTACTCTAAATGGTGAAATTGTGGTATTAGACCACCAACCAACCATTAACCAACTTACCACAGGTTCTAATTTGATCTTTTTCAGTAGCCTGTGAAGGGTTTTGGAGTTATAACACTAGTATCATTTATAGACCATTCATAAGGAATTTGCATAGTGCATCACCTGTGCAATTAGTATGACACAAGTATAATGTCCTCTTACCATGGAATAATCAGCCACAATATACAGCTCAATATATTTTCTTGCCCTGAGGAATGCCGTTTTCTGTAAAAGAAAGCCCATTAAAGTGAAAACAATGATTCTGAAATGTAAAACAAGTCTAATAAATAGCTTTATTGGAATAAGCTGAGATCAAAGGCTGTCCATAGGCAGATCCCCACTGGGAACACCAAACAAGATATATCTGACCATCCTCTGTAGCACTGGGACATGCAGCTTTTTTAATTTCATGTAGCAGATCCAACAGAAGTCGAGCCCACACTTGGAGGGTTAATCACTAAAGAGTTGAAGGATTAAGATTCGGCTAATCCTTCTGCTCACTTCGGCTGCCTGAGCTGCAGCCAAAGGCGCCGAACTGCTCAGGTGAGACAAACGCACATGCTTTCGCTGGGCTGAGCTGAACACACAGTTCTCCCTATTCTCCTTGCAAAATGTAAACAAAAAAAAACAGACAAACAGCGTGCGTTGCCACTCCTGATCCATACCAGACCCTTTATATCTGGTAGTAAAGTTAGGATGGACCCCTCCTGTTAAAATCTTCTTTTAAAACTGCATGCGGTTACCCCAAAAAGTCATACCAGGCTCTTTAGGTTTGGTAGGAACGAGCAAGCCCCCCCCCCTCCCAGCACCATACCAGACCACATGAAAAAAAAAATGAACAAAGATGATATAGTAAAAATAAAACCAACCCTGCAGTGTGATGCTTCATAATCGGCGCATTAGGACAGTGCCTGGGAACATACACCAGCAGCTGTGTGTTGTAGTGCAGCTGCTGGCATGAGACCGTTCTGTCCAGACCACGATTCGGATCTCGGCTTGATGGAAATTTTATTCACCAGACCTTGATTTTTAATGCACTATCCCTGGATTACATACATGTGGTGCATTTGATGTCACCCTACTAACAGCATAAATCCTGCATTCCTGACTTGACTAGCGGCGCAGTCTCTATTTGGGTCCACTTCCACTACCCTGGATTTACCCTTCATCTAGACTCTCTCTTCTCCCTCTTTCCTCCTCTCTTTGCAACATATTTCTTTATCTTATTTTTCCCTCCCCTACCTGCTACTGCCACATCTTTACATTTATTTCCTCACCCCCTTCTCCTTCCCTTCTCTATATCCAAAGGTGCAAATTTGATCTCCTATGCTTTGTTTCAACAGTTACTTCTGATGTGTCCACAAGATTACTCAAATGACCACAACTTGCTCAAGAGCTTCCCGGGGATGAATATTGTAACATTATAACACTCCAAACAGGAAACAACATCGCAATGTATTGAAAGTACCAACAGCACACTTGGATATGTTGTTTATGTTATTGCTAAAGAGCTTATTGCACCAAACTGTTCAGAGACCACACATGTACTTATTGTTTGACATGTGTAATCAAAGTTGTACCAAACTTTGACATCTTGATACATTAATTGCAAAATAAACCATCATATAATTCTAGTTCTAAGCTTATTTTTCTTTCAGCGTTATAGAGAATATAAACTGTAACATTTAACTTCTCTTAATTGTTTCCTTTTGGTCTGTTAAAGGAGAATTATGGGGAGAGTGAAATACACTCATCCCTATAATTAGAGCCAACGTGTTACACTGAAGCTGTGACACGACGGCTCTATAGATCGAGCAAATACCGCTGGTCGCTTAGTTCACAATCTTCTCCCTGCAGAGAGTGGTGACTGTCAGTCATCACCAGGGCCAGATTTCCCACAAGGCCAACCAAGGCCCGGCCTTGGGGCAGCAGGCGGTAGAGGGGCAGCAGGGGTGTGCAATTCCTATCTCCTGATGCCCGGGACATGCAGTTTCGGGCACCGGGTGGGGTAGTTGTTTTCTACATTTAGCCCTGCTTTGGGCAAGCAGAGCTAAATGTATAGTGCGGAAGCTGCCGCTTGTTTTGTACAAGTGATCCTGGCAATGTATGCAGCCAGCAGGCCTGCCATTCTCCATGGGTGCATGGGGGGGTTTGGCGGTTAAGGGGGCGCATTGAAGAACCTGGCCTTGGGACAGCAGAGAGAGTAAATCCAGCTCTGGTCATCACTCCTTGCAGGATTCCCCCCTTCCCTCTCTGTACCTCCAGCGCTGACTGGAGGTACAGAGGCAGGCACAGATGGATCTGGCTCTAGATAGGCAGAGCCAGCTGTCAATCAGACAGTGGGGTGGATCCTGACAATATTGTCAGGATCCGTCCTGGCTGCAGTGCGGCTCTGCACCCACTATATGCTCAGTTTTGGGTCACAGGAGGGCATAATTATATGTCCTCCTGTGACCCTAAAAAACGTTGGGCCATAGTTCTCTTTTAATCATACTATTTAAAGACTTTTGTTAAATCTGTGTGATAAGTGCAACAAATACCTGTTGATTTTACCTGAAACTTCCTGTGATCTCTGCCTGTGCTGCATTCTTATCAGTTACATTGTTCCCAGTAGGGATGTTCAGATACCAGTGCCAATACTTGGCATTTTCAGGAGAACTAAAAGGGACGCAGCGGTTGTAACTGCGACTGGGCCCTGGCGCTCCACCACTGAGTTTTTCTCTAGTCTAGTCTTGGAGCTGAAAAAGTATCTGTACTGGTACTTGTACCGAGTATGGTACTTGGTATCTGATCATCCCTAGTTCCCAGCCATCTCTGAGGACTACAGAAGCCCTCCCCTCTATGTTATGAAGAATAGGAGAGAGAGACAGGTGTTTTTAGTCCTGTCCTATTTCTATTGTCCTGATATAGGAGGGCGAGTAACTTTCACCCTGGGACATGGACCATGGCAAGTTCACCAGGTAAAAAATAAAAGGAGAAAAAGCCTGAACAAAAAGAAAACTAGCCACTTCTAGCGATCTAAGGGTAAGCTGCACTATATAAAATTTTTGGTTTTGGGTACACTATATATTTCCAGGTTGATTTGTCTTTCATGTATAGAAATACAAAAGGCTAAGGCAACCATTATATAGCTATAAATTAGGGCTGTCTGTGCAAATTAAAGATTAATTTCTCGATTAATCGTTAAACTTTTTGATCGATTTAAATTATTTTGATCGCTAATGAAAACACTCACTTCTCCGCCGGCTTCCGGGAGTCCCATCGGCGATCTGGTGACGTCATAGACATCGACGTCATCGGACTCCTCCCCTCTTCCCTAAGTGGCTCCGTCACGGTGGGAAGGGGGAGGAGTCCAGTGATGTCGATGTCCGTGACTCCTCCCCCCTTCAATAGCCGACGGAGCCACTTGGGCCGGTGAGTTTGCCCAAGAAACTTTCTGCACGAGCGCCAGCCAAGGCATTGGCCTATACACATACAGCACAGCAATTAAGTAATAAAATTAACTAGGATCACACTAATCCAGCACGTTATTATTCTGAGTTGCCCCACTCAAGCGGCGGCCATATTGAGTGGGGCACGTGAGATTAATAACGTGCTGGATTAGTGTGATCCTAGTTCATTTTATTACTTCATGGCTGTGCTGTATGTGTATAGACCAATGTAGTTGGATCTGTACTCTATGTGCGTTATAATTAATTGAAATTAATCGATTAAACAATTTTAACAAATTTAAATTAATCAAACACGAAAATGTTTCATTACCAGCCCTACTATAAATATATAGATATATTTGGCTTGCAGCTAATTTTCCCCTTGAGACAGGTACTAGACATCTCATGACTAATGCTGCAATCTACAGAGTCCCCTTCTTCTTATGCTGACAGACAGACTACAAAATTAATAATTACAAAGCAGTAAAAAGGGAAGCGGTTTGGCAAATAGCATCATGTACTGTTTGTACAGGGGTGCTTGGACCTGTTTTCATAGACAAATAAGCTGAAGGCAAGGTAAATATGTAGTTGGGTATATCAAATCTACGAATCTGCCAATGCCACTTCCTATCATGTGTCATTTTATATATATGTCATTCTTCAAATGTAATATTTCAGTGTACCTCTGTATTGGTCCTACTAGTGGTGTACTTTTCCATTTGCAGATATAGAAATGCACACAGCAGCCAAGCCAGGGGCGTATCTGCCGCGAGGCAAACAAGGCGTTTGCTGCTCTGTGTCGTGGTGCTGGCGCTGGGGGCGAGAGCGCACTATACAGAGGTGGGTGATGCCATCTACGGGAATCGGCGGGTCAGTCCGGGGGGGGGGGATGTGCAGTCCATGAACGGCCGGTTAGTCCGGGGGGGAAGGCGGCGTTGCTGCCTTGCCTAGGGCAGCAGCAAAGTTAAATACACCGCTTAGCCAAGCCCATATTACAGTGTGACCAGTAGGACCAACAATAGGCAGCAAGAGTAATGAGGATGCCTTAGGTAAAGTACCCAATGGACAAAAAATTAGAGTTAAATTTTTCTAGTCTAGTCAGTGGTAGCTACATTTTTGTATTGGTTTTGCCTTCTGAATATGTGTCTGTGAAGGTTCTCATTCATCCAGGTCATGGTATATCTGTAAAAAATAAGTCAAGGCAACTGAACTTGCTGTATTTTTCTTGAAGACGTTTCACTGGTCGTCCAACCAGCTTTCTCAATTCAGAATGACTTGTACAAAAATTATCTGGGAATAAATATGATTGTTCCAATCCACATCATCTGTTAGTCACAACCAGGCGTTGATTGCATTTGCCTAATTGGAGCTAGAAGGTGTTAATAACCTGCCCAGAGAGAGGTGTTAAAACAGCATTGTATGTGGCAGACAAACACCCCCAATGTCTCACTCCCCCACCTCTTTTCCAGCCTGGCTTGAATTTATTCCCAGAGAATTTTTGTACCAGTCATTCTGAATTGAGACAGCTGGTTAGATGACCAGTGAAACTTCTTCAAGAAAAATACAGCAAGTCCAGTTGCCTTGACTTATTTTTTACAGATATACTTCTGAATATGGAACATAAGTTTCGTACCTCAGCATTGCTAATGGAAAATGATATCTTGGTCTGTATAGAATCATTGTACATGGTATCATCCACACCACAGGTTTTGGGGGCCTCCTGGGCTTGATAAGTATACACAGCGTGTGCGCCATCCTCTGTCTTGTTCAAAGGTTCAATCAACAGCTTCTGTTCTTGTGTCATGATAAAACCACTAAAGAAGAAAACAAAGATATATTACCCGCAAAACAGATATCAATATAACTATACATTCCAACAATCTCCATTTGAGTGGTTTTGTCTCAAATTCAAAGGGAAATGTCTTGAGGACTGCATGTCTAAGTGTGGTCAAATTTGAGCTTGAACTTGAAATCTGTGGAAGTCTTTAGTGCATGGCAATTTTTCACTTTCCGATGTTGTTGGGTATGTATTAGAAGAAAGAATATTCTTATAACAGCTGCTAGCCACTAGATAGTTTCTCCTATCTCTTACCTTAACCCATGGCACACACTGAGGCTGACTTGTGAGTTATTGTCATTCTTCACATGACCCTGATAATAGCAGTGATCCTGCGCACAAAAAAAAAGAAAACAAAAAGTGATAATTTGCCTAAAAGCCAAAAGCTTAGGCCCAAAATTAATTTCTTGAGTGGGTTACTAAAGTTAAAAATGATTTCTCTACCGAGACATGGTAAATACTTCTGGCAAAAAAAACATATACATCTTCCAGAGACATAACTACCACTTAAATTAACCCTTTCCCCACCAAAACTAGGTGGTCATTGCCTGCTCAACAATCCATAACTTTGTCAAAGCACTAAAGAAACATTTAGCCGAGCCTAAAGAAGGTTCAGACTGCAGCAGTCACAAACAAGGATCAGAGTGGCAAAAATGATCAAAAAGCATCAATTGTATTTCAATAGTAAAAAAATGTTACAAATGACTGAAACAGATTGCACCTTCCCACCCGTACACCGATTAAAAACTAACACCAACTGTTTCGGGTCAAAGAGTCTGCTATTGGGTCTCTGAGCCAAAGTGTTTCCCTGATTTAATCCTTGTGCTCCTAAGAACATCTGTTTCAAGATATATCCTATTTATCAGGATTTACAAAAGGACTTCATTGAGTTTGGAATCTGACTGAAAGTAAATACTCCATCATTGTGGACCAACATTGCGGACTTCCGTTCCGTCCCCAATTTATCATACTTATCCCCTATTCTTCCATTCCCCTAGAGCTTCACCAGCAATTGCCACTTAATGAATTGTGGGGCCCGCCTGTATGAGTGGATAGTATGAATGCGATGGACAACATTGTCTACTAGTTTTTAATCGGTGTACAGAAGGTGCAATCTGTTTTAGTCATCTGTAACAGTTTTTTACTATTGAAATAAATGTATACTTTTTGATCACTTTTGTTTATAACTACTGCAGTCTAAACATTCTTTAGGCTCGGCTAAATGTTTCTTTAAATACTTCTGGCAAACCTCGAGCCAAGGCACAATGACACCTCATGAGTTTTAACTACCACGTTAAAAAAAAAGTGATTGTTTCAATGTAATTATTAATTAACAAACACACTATAAGTGCAATTTTTTATCCATAGCTTAGGTTTTAAATAAATGAAATATGTCAAGTCAATTTTGGACATTGGTCCCAGGCAATTGCTACTTCTCCTGCTAAAAAAATGATTCAGTTTGTAATTGTTGGAAATACAACAGCTTATGCTGATGTAATATTGTATTTTGACAATAGTTATCACTATAACTTGGTGTCTGAGGAGAGATTGTAGAATGGTTGTGTAGGACTGAAGGGTTCCTTTATGACATTAATAGAGTAGAAAATACAATAAAACCTCCTATAGCTTCATCCTC
>NW_017307155.1:91950-110651 GCF_000935625.1 Nanorana parkeri
CTTAAAGTGACATTAAACCCTCAGATTTTTTAACATAAAACAATACTGTAATGTGTGTCTTACTGTAATCCATGGTGGTTTCCCTTCTCTTTGCTGCTCTTCCTTTTAAATCTGTATCTGTTCTCATGCTGGGCAGACCTTCTGTTTTGCAGCAGACTGCCTTGTCTCAGGAATGGATATATGGTGTCTGTGTATTGGTTTGTAACCTGAGCCAGCACTACAGGAAGAGGCCCTGAGCTGCAAAGGGAAGTTCTCCTCCAGCATGAGAAGACATGAGGATTTAAAAGGAAGAGCAGAAAAGAGAAGGGAAACTACCATGGATTACAGTAAGGCACACATTACAGTATTGGTTTATGTTAAAAAATCTGAGGGTTTAATGTCACTTTAAGTTTTCTGTTTAATGTCTTATTTCTTATTTGTATCACAATAAAAAATATTTAGCATCTTTAAAGTGGTAGGCATGTTGTGTAAATCAAATGATACAAACCCCCCAAAAATCAATGTTAATTCCAGGTCGTAATACAACAAAATAGGAAATATGCCAAGAGAGGGTTAATACATTTGTGTGTGTGTGTGTGTGTGTATATATATATATATATCGCTTTATATTTGCCAACATGTACTTTGTTGGTTCTTAAAAGGGTCAAGTCCAACCAAATCTGTTGAGTTGGGTTTGGCCATCTTCCAGCTTACTAATCCTCTAGAACTACGGATGGCAACCCTTCAATGCTCCAATGGCTGTGCCATAGTTCAATTTGTTTCCTGCAGAGTAGAAACGCCATCTGGATAATGCTGCATTCTATATACACTGGTATGAATAGTCTATGAGGGGCATGTTTCCAAAGTCTGAATAATCTAAGGCTCTGATCCATTCTAGATACAGTAGGTAAACCCTTTAAAGATAACAATCTGAAATGGCAATATAATAATTCTCATCTCATCCCACATACCTGCCATTCTGGGCTTGTAGTCACTGGAGTACCATCATCCAGATAATGGGTCTCTGTATAGTTGTTAGTTAGCAGGTCTCTAGGAAAATTGAAAAGTAGGCTTTATAATACTCAGCATAATGCAAAAATATTTTTCTGCTGTTCAGTACTACAATGGGTAACTTTTGGAAGAAGTTCACTGCAGAAAAAGGCACTTTACATGTGAACCCATTTGGCACATTTTCATTCTCTTTGATAAATGAGTGTGTAATGGTAAGCGATGTGTATGGAGGTACTCACTCAGTCTTTTGCAGCTGAAGTTCTAGTGGCCGTCCATTAAATTCTAACCCATAATGCACCAGGTCTGGATATTTGCTCTGTAAAGACACAAGTGGCATTAACACTAAAAGTATAACGTCTTCCGGGAACCGCTTTTACAAGAATTTGGCAAAAACATAATGAGGACTTTAAAGAAAACTCTGATTCATGTTATCCTAACTTTACCTGTTTTAACACACATTGGGGGGAATTTATCAAAACTGGAGTAGACAAAATTTGGAGCAGCTGTGCGGCAACCAATCAGCTTCTCTCTTTCATTTTCAAATCTTAACTAACCAAACTGATTAGAGAAGGTGATTGGTTGCTATGCACAGCTGCTCCAGATTTTGCCTACTTCAGTTTTGATAAATCCCCCCCTTCTTTGTTTTAAAAAAATATAAATTATATCATCTTCTGTATTGTTGTTTTTTAATGTTGGAGCAAAAGGTGTCCTAGTTATGTCTCACATTTGGGGCTAGGTACAAATCAATGTTTGTAGTTGGGGCTTGAGCTCCGATATAGAGGAAGAGTCCAATGACATCACATGCACTATATAGCTAAAAGTTTGTGGACACCTTAGCATCACACCTTGTTAGATATCATGTTCCATATCATGGGCAATACTATGGAAGTGGCCCCTTTTTTGTATCTACAACAGCCTCCACTCTTTTGGTATGGCTTCCCACAAGGCTTGCCCATTTAGCCAAAAGAACATTGGTGAGGTCATCTTCTGATATTGCATGAGAAGACCTGGGTCATAATCAGTGTTCCAATTTATGTCCCAAACTTAATTGTTTGGAGAGATGTTCACATACATCTAGTAGGTGCTTACCATGTAATAAAGGTTGAAAGCTGCCGTTACTAGCCAATCCACCTGCCTACATACTTTTCTTACAGTATATTGTCTCATTTTCAGGTGTTCAAACCCTTAACTATTTTGGTGGCTCTGATTAGAGATCTGGGATAAGTGACACCAAATGTAATTTTGGCTGTATATTGTATTGTATGATGATGATCATGAATACTGAACAGAATATCAAAATGCCATTTACCCTGCTCACATAATCTGGCATTATTGACTTTTGTTCTGAGTGGATTCTGCTGGGCTATAGACTGGCTGGCCAAAAACAAAAGTTATACACTAATATTTAGTTGGCCCACCTTTAGCTTTGATTACAGCATGCTTTTGCTGTGGCATCCTTTTGATAAGCTTATGCAATGTAACAACATTTATTTCAGTCCAGAGTTGCATTCATTTTTCACTTGATATGGGCTTGATATCACATAAAAAAATGGCCGGCGGCTAGATTCCGTGGTCGGCAGCAGAGTGTAAACAATGGGTGAGAAAAAGCCAGGCAGCTATTAGCAAATTGCAATAGCCAATAGCAGGCTGGCTGTAGTCCATGCCCACTGAGCAGAGGAATGGACCTTAGAGCAAACTTCTCTCTCAGTGCCGTTCCTCTCCTTAGTGGGCAATATCCAGCCTGTTATTGGCTATTGCAATTTGAAATAGCCAATAGCAATCTGCCTATTGCTACTGGCTGCTTACATTCACCTGTTGGTTGCGGAAGCTAGCCGGAAGGCAAGTGGGGTTGTGGAAGAGCGGGGCCCCGCAGGGGGAGGTATGGTTGCTTGAGAGCTACTATTAACTCTCAAGCAACCATAAACTACAGATATCCGGCACCTACTGATTCCCGTGGGTGCCGGATAACTGTGAGTTTACTGTATTCAGGTAGGCAGCTTACCTAATTTTTTTGGGCACATAACGTTGCTGAACCAACTGAAGCAACCCCTATAGTTCTTACATATTTATTCGCTAAATTCAGGTGTTGACTTTTTGATGGCCAGGCAGTGTATCACATAATGGTTCGTTATAATAGTCAATATTTTGGTGAAATCTCCCTGCTAGGATTCCAGCAAAGCCAAGCCATTGTAGTCATTTCCGAAGCAAATTTGCTGTCTTCTCCATTCCCTATAACTAATCTACAACAATTCTAAGGAATCAGGAGAATAAACATGCATTGCAATACAAAATATTAAAGTTTAAACACAAATGCTAATCAAAAAGTAAAATAAAAACTACTGCCATTCGTCATAATATACCGTATACCTAAACGATACAATTAAAAAAACAGATCTCAGTAAAACAAATAAACCCAGACATAGCCAGAAATATATTTAAATTAAAATGATTAATAATAAACAAAAATATACAGGTTTTATAATGTCCGAGTAAATAGAAATTCTTTTTTGTTTTTTATTCCCCTAGGAGTTAAAATATCTGAAATATCCACTTTGTTTCCTTGAAAATCTCCCTTCTGAGCAGATATACAGGGCTGGATTTCCCACAAGGACAACCAAGGCCCAGGCTTGGGGCAGCAGGGAGTAAAGGGGCAGCAGGGAGTAGAGGGGCAGCAGGGGTGTGGAATTCCTATCTGCCGATGCCGGGACATGCAGTTCCGGGCGCCGGGCAGGTGGATGTTTTCTACATTTAGCCCTGCTTTGGGCAAGCAGAGCTAAATGTACAGGTACGGCGGGGAAGCCACCACTGGTTTTGTACAAGTGATCACCCAGGTCACTTGTATGCAGCCTGCAGGTCTGCCATTCTCCGTGGGGGGGGGGGGTTGTCGGGTAGGGGGGCGCATTGGGGAACCTGACCTCAGGGCAGCAGATCTATCAAAACACTAGCATTTCCATAATCCAGTAACGTATACCAATTCCTTCAGAAATCGTCCCTTCAAATTATTGGCTGTCCAAATTGTATTGTTAATACTCTTAACTGGAATATGTCCATTTCTATCCATAGCCTTCCATGTCTATAGGAGGCAAAGCAAAGGGATCATGTTATTGGTGATTCCACCAGTAGCACATCCCCACCGGAGTTGGGCTTTGGGGGAATAAAAGTGATGCTGGAACAGCATGGAGACCAGTGGCATGCCCCTTCTGAGACTAGACTCTGTATCTGCCCCTGATGGAGACAGCTTTACATTTTAAGATTTAGCAACCCAAAATAAATATATTATAAAAAAATGTATTTTTATCCGACCATTATTAACAATTTCTCAGTTATTTATTTTATATCTTGCAATCATTTTTTTATAAATTTCCGTTGACATTAGTGATTCCCATGTGAACACTAAAGGCAGATCAGTTACTGTACCTGTGTGTCTCTCTTGTGCTGAGTATGAAGCTTCCGAGGATAAACCACCTCATATCTTTGTTCCCCGGGAAATGAATGAAATCCTAAAAATAATAAAGTAACGCCATGAATTTTTACTTAGGAAGTAAAATATTAATTCATTATTCATATACAACAGCTCTACTTTAGAAAATGAAATAGTTCTTTCACTAATAAAGATCTCTGGTGCTTCAGGACTTGGCAGTGAAGCAACATATTCTGAAAAGGAAACCAGTCTGGATTACTAGGCTTATTTAGAGGTCCATTTATAAAGTGTTGTTACAGCCTTACCATGGCCATACCACTGCCCAAAACACAAAAGATCACCAGCACATTCAAAAAGCACATTTGTGTCCTTTACATATAAACCCTCTGATGTTTCAAAGCAAACAAACCTCCATTTATTTGGAGTAACAGGAGGAGGAGAGCCCAGTCACATGGCCTGTCATAGTCATATCATTGGGCACTCCTCCTCCGGTCATAGAGTGTTCTATGCAGCGTTGTGTACCAAACACTCCATGGGACACTGCAGGTCCCACAAATGCCCAGCATTGTGTGGTTTTGAATAAAAATATTTCTGCACTGTGCAAGGCTTCTACTTTTATTGAGGTTTAGTTACCTCCCATTACTTGCTAAAATCTGTGTAGACCTGGAGACTTGGCATTCTCTAAACCTCTTGTAGTTTGGGAAAATTAATACCCTGAAAATGGACATTCTCCCTAAATTGTTATACTGTATATCCTCCAAACCATCCTTACCTTTCCTCCTAGGACCTTCTCATTATATCAAAGTTAGTTGCAATGGGGAATCTCTCATATAAGCTACACTGTAATTCTAAGGCCTCTGGGGCTATTGGGCTACCAAAATTTGAGGTATACCATAAAGCGGACCTTCTTTCCAGGATCTCGGATTAGTTCCCTAGACCTATAGTTAAAAGGTCAACCTTAGTGGAACAAGCTTTATCTCATTTGCATCTTAGGCCTCTTCCCAGGATCTCCCCTCTTTACGACCTCTATCCCTCATTGGCCCCGCCTCCTACTTTGGCTTCCCTCCAAGCATGAGCTCTGGAGAGAGACCGTAGCAGTTTATCTTCCTTGCAGAGCCCTCTTACACCTCTTTTTTGGCAATCTAAACCTCCAAATAGGTATATCTTCCATCCCCTTTCTCTACTCTTTCTTTCTTCTGCCTTTCTCTCCTCCCTTAGCTACTATTTGACAGACCTTAGATTGTGAAAGTTTGTAAATGACAGTCCCTACAAATTTCCTCTGTAGAGACTGTCCCTCTCTGTACTTCTTAGTACCATTATGAATATACTCATTTATCATAAAGATAGCTTGTGCTATCTAATTCTCCCATAGGCGAGCTGGTGTGGAACACAGTTATGAAAGATCGTGAAAGCCAAAAAAACAGAAGTGCTGTGACTGATGCACTAAAATGAGTAATCGTTTAAAAATAAGCACATAGGAAATGCGCATACCACAAACAGATTTATTAGATAACTTATGTTTTTACATGCGATCCTGTATGTATCATAAATATAGAAGACAGTAACAGTTTATAATGATGTATGAAGGGGGCACAACAAGGTAGAATATGCTAAAAGTGCATAGATATCTGAACTTCAGGTAAACAGTTAAATGTGCAGTTAAAATACATGCATGTGAACTGTTTTACCTGCCACAGGATTTGTATTTCTGTCCATCCAATCCTACTCAGTGGCGTCACAAGGGGGGTGCAGGCCGCACCCGGGTGACAACATTGGAGGTGTGACACCAAAATGACTGACAGTTATAATGGCGTCACCTCCTCTAAAAAAGTCTGGCACTCGGTCATGGACCGAGAGCTCAACAGTGTCAGGAGAGAGGAGGGGACCCGGCGGCATACCTCATCCCGCCGAGTGAATGTCCCCTCCTCGCTCTGCCGGCGTCCATCACCAAGATGGCGCCAATAGGCGTCATTGAGATATCCGCGCATGCATGATGACGTCATGGCGGGGTGTCACCCAGTCCCCGCTCCTGGGTGACACACTCGGCTTTGGGACGCCCCTGATCCTACTGTAGCCTTGTTTTGGCGCGGGGACGAGGTGTTTCAGAGGATATGGCCCACCCCACTGAGCTACAGCTGTAACCTGTAGGTATCCAGAAGATCTGGAGCCTCCGCTAAGTGAGAGTTTGGGACTTTCATAACACTTTACTCTTTTGTGGCAGTGTCTCCATGCTGCAGGGCTTTGTATTATTCAAGTGGGACCCCCAGAGATTGACCTTGTCCCCAGGTTTACTACTCACGGTAGATGACTTTCTTATAGTAATCACAGGTAACAGTACTCAATGCCTTTTTAAAAGCAGCAGACCAGGAAAGGTAAGGGTTGAAATACCAAAAAGGTAGGGCGAAGTTTCTTGACTGACAGTCTCTGCATGGACATCGAGCTTCACCTACTCTCATAGTAGGAAGAAGTAGTTCCATTACAACAGAGGTTCTTGTGTCTTCTCTGTACCAATTCATTAGGTCAGCATGGGTGAGGAACCTTTCAAGAATTCAGGAAGGTTCACAAGCACATGGTAGGCCCTGAGGGCCTAAGCCCTCAGAACTGGGCAGCAGCCCAGCTCCTTGTAGCTGGATTCCAACTAGGGAGAGAGAGAGAGCCCTGTGAACATGCTCAGGAGTTTTGTTTCAGCCAAATCCAACCCACTGATGACACGATCAGCAGTGCTTAGCTAACTAAAAAAGGTCAAGGCCAAACATGATGTACCTCTGACAAAGCACTCTGATTCAGGAGAAGTTTAGGTAACCATACCTACATTAAGATTTACAGAGCTTTGCCAGACAAGGGGGGCCCGAGAGGCAAGGGTAAGGGGCAATCCACGAGAGACCATAGGTCATTTTGGTCATGTGAGGTGACACATCTACAAGGTACAGTATCTCCGCAACAGCAGGTTAGTACTTTACCAGCATATCCTCCTCAGTGGGTGTTGCCATTTGATCTCATCAGTGTACAGGCTACCATGGATATCCTTTCCCGGACTTAAAGGAGAACTATGACATGAGTGATTTCCACTCATCTCATAGTTCTAAGCCGACCTGTGACAATGAGACTGTCACAGGTCGGCTCAGTAGATCGGGAGGTGAGGGAACACATACCGGGTTCCCTCACCTCTCGATCCTGTCACGGCTCTCTGCCGTGACAGGGGGAGGGGCTGGATTCCCCTCTCCCCGCTCCGATCTGCCAGCGCTGACTGGCAGAACGGACGGGGGAGGGGGCGGGTACAGCTGGCTCAGCCTCTAGATAGGCAGAGCCAGCTGTCACTCACGCAGCTGGGCGGATCCCATCATCTAAGTCGGGATCCGCTCCAGGTGCGGCGTCTCAGTATACCGCGAGCTGTAGCTCGCGGTATACTGAGCTTAGGGTAACGGTAGGACGCTAGTTTGTGTCCTCCCGTTACCCCAAGGAGAACTATGGGGAAAAACACTGACCCCATAGTTCTCCTTTAACACTACTCCACCAGTGTGAAGACACATTGATAGACTGCTTGTTAGCTGCTAGTTCGCCAAACACACAAACTATAAGGGCGTTCGGGTGCTCTGTTCGACCGCTGAACGCCCCACAAGGCAATGCGCCTTGTGAAGCCCTAATTGGCTAAAGGCTTGCATCTAGCCACAGGTCAGGTGCAAGACTTTGCCCAATCAGGGGTCAGTACTCTGTCAGATGACATACAACTGTACACAGTTGGGCGGAGCTATCAGTCACCGCTATCTCCGCCCAATTGTTTATGTTTTGCCGACATCTGTCAAAATGCCATTCTGCGGTGGGAGTACGTCACGAGCGGACGTGACGGCGGTGTTATGGAAATTCGCTTGGTTCAACGCACAAATCCATGCCGCACTAAACTGCGCCAAAGTATGTCAAACACAAAGAATTTCCCCCGTGCTTAAAAGCACAGTTGTATTACGCTCTTTTGTACAAGGACTGGCAGTACCTCTCGCAGAGTCATGTAGAGTTAGGACACAGGAGGCAGGTGTTGCTTGCTCGCTCGTTCCATGCTAAGAGCCCCCAGCACAAGTATGTGTTTATTGTTTTATGCAGGAAGTGATGTCAGAAAGGAAGTGATGTCTCACACAGCAAACCAGGAGGTGATTTCAAACAGGAAGTGATGTCAAAGTGGGGCAGACAGGAAGTGGGGCAGACAGGAAACCACCATCACTTCAACATAGCCAGCTAACAAAACACATGTATACAATAATCTAATAACCGTCTTTGTTGTGTGTTTTTTTTTCAATTAAAGGATTTTTTTAACCCTTTAGAGAATGGGTAGGTGTACAAGTACCCCTTACTCATTTACTCATCTGGGTGCCCCTTTATTAAAGGGGTACCCTGAAGTGAATAAGCCTCCTGCCCACACCCCCACAACCAGCACACCAGGGCTTGTGGGGAAGAGGCCCTTGTCCCCATCGGCACGGGGACAAGATGAATTTCCAGAGGACACCCTCCCAGTGCCGAGGGCATGTGGCCTGGTATGGGAGGGAGGGAGGGTGGGCGCTCGCTCGTCCCCCCACTTTCCGGCCCTGCAAGGCCTATGCTCGGATTAAGGGTCAGGTATGGAATTTAAAGGACCCCACCCCCCCCCCATTTTATGGGGTGTAGTTCCTCCTTACAATTCCTACCTCACCTTTAGGGCCTGGTATGACGTTAAGGGTGAACCCCACACACTTTTTATTGTTTTTTTTACAGGGGGTACCTCCTAAATATTCCTACCAGACCTTATGGGTCTGGTATGACTTTGAGCGGGAACCCCACACACTTTTTGTTTTGTTTTTTTAAATGGGGTCCCTCCTAACATTCCTACCAGACCTAAAGGGTCTGGTATTGTTTGGGAGGGGGAACTGCACACTTGCTCCCCTGCATATGCTTCACTGAGGCTTTTTACAAATAATTAAGATTTTTTTTTTAATCTCCTTTCATAATAGTAATTAAGTCCTGATTCACACCTGAGGGTTTTGTAACTTGAAGCTCAAGGTTCCATAATGCTCACCAACCAAAGTCCCATGCTTTTAAAATTGTGCCTGTGATACTTCTGAAGCAGAATGGGGTGTTTTTGACCTCATAGACTTCAATGGAAGTCCCTGAAAGCACCTGAAGTTGAGCGTTTTTCAAGGCTGAAAGACCATCGCCTCCTCTAGTACCTAATTTTCCATTGGCAAAAAAAAAATGCTTGAGCCTGAAAAATTACAAAAATATACAGAAATCCAAACCCCCCTAAGTGCTCACACGTTTAATTCTAAATCAAAGGTGCCTTTAGAAAATGCTTTAGATCAGATAGGCCCATATAGATTAGAGAATCACATTTTTATTTAGGGCCCACTATGGTTTAACTGGCATACGTTAAGAAGTTGAAGCGTACATTCCATAGCAAAACACACTTGTCAGTAGATTCCACATATGTACGATGGAGCTTGTGTGCATGCATTGGCAGACATCAAGTAGCCAATTCCGGAACCATAGGATTGATGCTCTGGTATACACACATATGCTGATTTTTTTTTCTGCTAGCGGACGTGCACGGGCAAAATCCCGCCAGGAAGGTAAACAGCCATTACCGGCTGTTTCATACAAGCATTCGGCCGGCACTAAAGAACACCGGCACAGCGGCCGCTACTAGAGAGAAGGAGGAGAGATCAGCATTTCCTCCACCGCTCATCTCTCAACTTCTCTCTCTAAAAGCGGCAGCGATGTGTATTATATGTGTATTACATCACTTCCGCTTATAGCTGTAATTTCTCTGGCTGAGAGCCAGAGAAGAAGCTGGTGAAGCAGATCTCTGCATCATCAGCTTCTTTGGGGTGCATAGGGGACATTAGGGGTCCTGGGGACCCCTGATGTCTCCATAAAGAGGACCTGTCATTTTTTTCTATCACATTGGGAGATTTTAGTTTACTATGAGATAGCAATCAAGTTAATGTAAAAAAAAAAAAGAAGTTTTTTAAAAAAGTTTTTTGAGTCTCATATTAAAAAAAATAAAATGGATATTTTTTTTGATAAAAAAAATCTAAAAAAACCCAAAAATTTTTAAGTCCCTCGCCCCCACGTGCACGCACTTATAAACGTAAAAAGGCAACTGTGTGCAAAACCAACAATTACACCACACGTGTCGCATATCGCTGCAAAAGTTGCAGTGTGAGCAATAATTCTATATCAAAACAATAACTGATAACACTAAACAGCTGAATTGGAGAATTTCTCCAAATCAGATTTTTTGGCCTCGATTGTTCACTTCTCCTGCCTTCTCCAAACTCTTCTCCCTGTAGTGAATAGACCCCTTAATGTGAACAGCTTAATTTAAAAAGAGCTTTATGTGTATAAAAGTATCTAAACCTCAATCAAATGCCTTGAAACTTTGCACAACCCATATTCTCAGTTACCCACAAGGCAAATGAGTGACATTAAGCTTGTTTTTTGTGTAACCTAATGTGGCTTAATGTACAAAAAAACAACGTAAATGTTAACCAGTTGGCATTACAAGACGCTATCAATGCCAACATATTCTGAAGATTTTGTGTAATTTGATAAAACTTATCAAAAGTTATTCACATTAAAAGGGTGAAGAGTTTGGAGAGGCCGGAGAAGTTAACAATCCAGGACAACATCGCTGATTTGGAAATGTTCTCCAATTCAATTCACTTTCCAGTTCAGCTATGTTGTCCTAGATAGTTCCCTTCTCCTGCCTTCTGCAAACCCTTCACCCTTTAGTGAATAACTCTGTCAAATTCGGAAATTGTCATGAATCTGAACGTCTGAATTTAATAAAATCCGTACGAATATCCATTCGGAACAAAACTCAATTTACATGCCTAGTGTAGCCCGCCCAGCTACTGAAACAACTGCAAACTGCAAACTACTGAAACAAACTGCACCAGAAACAATTGACTCATTGCTGGTTTGTGAGAGAGCACAGAAAAAATGGATCATGTGTGCGTCATTTATCATTTTACAGCGTCCTTGTATAACTCTATATATACATTACAGCGCCGTGGATTTGGTGCTTTTATGACTCTTGAATACTAAAATTAGTACGCTGTACTTTTTTTTTCTGTGCTGTCTATGCACCGGAAATATGTGTGATGCTACAAGAAGATGAATAAATGTCGTAGTAAAGGTTTATAGAAATATATTTCTATAATATAATATAAAATAATATTATATAATTAATATAATATGATATGATATGAGATAAGATCTGTAAAAGGCGAAGTGTGAACAGTGGAATAATACAATAGTGAGACCAGAAGGCATCAGGGGTATCGTAAGGAAATTAGGAATTGATTCGTACAACAAAAATAGCCAGCTGTGTATAATAATACAAACAAATGGAAAGACTCACCCAAAACCAGGCTGTCCCGCAGGGCGAGCAGCAATAGCAGAGGTCCCAGCATTGTCACCGTGTGCCTGTGGTGTGTCCCTGATGTGCAAGTGACAAAAGGAAGTGCCTTTTGCTGTTAAAGCTAAAATTACAGGATTGCCCAAGCAATCCTACTCTACACAGAACTGTGCTGCACAATGTCAACATCAGCACGTCAGTTTATTTTTTTAAATTTACCTTATTAGGGTTACTGTCATTGCATAAAGAGAAGTACATACATTGTGTCGTAATAGTTCCTTTTGCAAGTTCGTTCTGGAATGACAACATTATACATAGGAATATACAAAGTGCCGATATATATTTGGAGCTTGCTAAATTTGTTAAATCCATAGTTGCTAGAGACTTAAAGTGACACTAAACTCAACAGATAATTCTTAAAAATGCTTTCAAGAACCATAACTATTCAAAAAAATGTATCTTTCATTGTGAACTTGAAATGACTGCGGCAAATTCTGCCTGTTTTGTAGTGTTGGAAAACCTTCAATAAAAATTACATGCAAAAAAAAATGTCTCTTAAGGTGCCCATACACTGCTCGATTCTCGTACGAGAATCGGGCGAAATCCCGCGATCGTACGAGAATCGGGCAGTGTGAACTAAGACGAGCGACCGTTTCTACTGTACGGTCGCACGTCTTTTGTCGAGCCAAAATGCTCGAAAACCCGCCGAGAATCGTACGATTCTCGGTGGGTTTCTAGCCTGCTCGCCTGATAGCTGCGGAACGGGCCGGTGTGTGCACGCGCATACTGCCCATTCTGCATTGCCGTCATCGGAAGCCCGCCCCTCAGCGGGGCAGGCTTTCGATGATCGCAAGTATGATCTGCCCGTCCAAGGTGGGCAGATCGTACGGGCTTTCAAGAAGCATACGACCATCGCAAGACAAAAGTCTTGCGATGGTCGTAAGGTGTATGGGCACCTTTATTTGTGTATCACGCGGCTGTAGATCCTCAAATCATCTCTGAAGTGGTGCTGACACTGTCCTTCCTTCTGGAGGGGGGCTACTTTTGTTCCCCGTGGTTCCTGTGTGTATTGTAAAGTAGCCATCACTCTGTGTCCTCAATGTCTTTTTCTATTTCAAAAGGGAAATGTCTCTTTAGACCCCTAATATTTCCCCAAAGCCACTCCAACAGTAAAAAAATAATAAATAATAATTAAAAAATGAATTAAAAATGTGTAAATAAAAAAAAGCACAACCCCCCCCCCCCCCCCCCACTGGTGGTATTCATCATCCCCCTGATTTTTATTATGATGTATTGCTGGGAGTTTTAGTCCTGCATAGCTGGTGATATTCTGCATTGCTGTGTAATCATTATACAGCAATGCAGAATAGCACCAACTATGCAGGACTACAAGTCCCAGCAATGCATTATATTTTTAAGTAGGTATGCACCAGTCGGTGCCAATACTGGGCATTTTAACAAGTACTCATACTAGTGAAAATGCCCCGATACTGAACTCAGATACCGGTGTTCTGTCTAGAATACCGACGTAATCGAATTTACCGACCTCAGTATCTGTGCTTGCACACAGACCAGTATGATCGAGGAAACCGGGATCTGATGGTGTGCAAATGCAGATACTGGGTTGGCGTTCTCGATAGAACACCGGCACTAAATTTTTTAACTAAAGCGGCTGCCTGAGGTCCCACGCTTGCTGGGGACCTCGGCAGCCTTCCTGTTAACCACACAGTTTGATGGCGGTGGGGGGTTAGGGGGCCCTTCATAGTTTCTTGCCCTGAAGGTTCTAGTCACCCTATTGAATTCCAGCAATACATTATACAACGCTGCAGCGGCGGATCCAGGGATATCGTTATCCACCGCTTACACTCTAATGTCCCCCCCACAGAGACTGATGGGACTGTGGGGGGACATTAGAGTGTAAGCTCCTCTGTACAGAGACTGATGTGACTGTGGGGGACATTAGAGTTTAAGCTCCTTTGTACAGAGACTAATGTGACTGTGGTGGACATTAGAGTGTAAGCTCCTCTGTAGAGAGACTGATGTGACTGGGGCTGCAACATCGATGATGGAAAATGTTGTCAACGTTTTCCATCATCGATTAGTCGGCTTTCGATTAGTTGCCCCTGTTCGTGGCTCCACACACGCCGCACGCGTCAGACTACACGCCGCACCTCCTCCCCACCTTTCCCAGCTCTGAGCTCTCTCCCACCACTGCCCGCTACGACGCTGCCCACCAAGATGATCACGTCGTTGCAGGGAGACGGTGTGGGGGAACGGCAGCTGCCGACAGTCCCAAGATCTCGGAAGAGAGTAAAGTTGCTTGAAGAGTGTGATTGATAAACATGGATTATTCCTTCACCACACAATGCAATGGTCTTGATTATTCTACAACAGGGGACTCTCTCTTAAAGCACAGTTATAGCACCATTGAGAGCATTTTGGCAAATAATAGAAAGAGGACCACTTGTTTAACAAGATTCACTCAAAATATTCCCTTAAAGATTCAACCGAAAATGAGGAAATAACCTCCACTGTACTTTAAACATTTGATATTTGACTTGGTGACATTCGATTGTGCCAGATTGACCTGCCTGCATAAACAATAGTGTGAATGTTGGCAAATAATGAAGAGGTGAATGCTGTGCAATCTTTTGGGTGAATATTTAATGGGAAAATTGCCTAGGGAATCTTTATAAGTAAAGTTCACCTTTTAAATAAATAAATGCGCATATATATATATATAAGAAAACGTGTATTTATTGATTCATTTTTTTGCTTAGGAGCCAGTAAAACATTGCAACTGTTATCAGTGGATGGTGGAAGCGGGGGGGTTCCGCAGATTCCTCCTGCTTTGGTTCCTGCACATTCTCCCTCCTGTCCATGTCCGTACAGAATTCAGTTACAGGCACAAGTGTGTGAATGGACAAAAGGTAAGTTGAGTGAATGGACTACAAGTGTGACCATGTTTCATGTTACACCCTTAATATCAGTATAGCATGAAATAAAGTCTGAAAGGCAACCTTAGCCTTTAATAGCCCTCAAGGGTAAGCATCATGTCCTACTTTTTTTTTAGCTTGCATCAACCTAGCACATTAGTGTGAACTGAACCAATAGGGCATAAGGCAAATTGCCTTGTCTATGCATTGGGACTGCGTCGGTGAAGCCATCCAATACCTAGTGTAAATGGGCTTAAAGTGTATGTAGACCCTAAATCTATTTTTCTGTATATTTAGCATTATACATCACTGTATAAAGTTCTCAGAAGTTGTTTCCGTGGCAGCCAGGGTTCACTAGAAGTGGGTTGAGTGATGGACCGTAATGGTTGGAATGGTGGCCAGCAGCGGAATTAAGCTTTTGTGGCATAGAGCACAGGAAACAAGGTAAGTCATTTCGTCCAAACGATGTATTGCTTAATTTACAACATGCTGGGCTGTATATTTTAAATTAACAATACCCGAGCTTCACTTCCAGATTAGGGATTGAAGAGGACCTTCCATAAAAAAGGAAGGACTACTTTTTTGCCAACCCAACACAAACACGTTACCCAACCCTCCCCACCAAAAAAAAAAAAAAAATACTTACCTCGGCCCTGGCTGATGATTCTGGGAGGTGCAGGTTACGTCACTATGAGCTGGGAGCTCGAAAACCTGTGAAAATTGACTCCAGCCTTTTGCAAGACTGCATTCTTCCAGGATGGTGCAGGGTGGCATCACTCAAGAAGTGTCTGAAGCCTGGTCCAAAGGAAGTGCTATTTTTTTAATTTTGGGTGAGGGAATGGCTTTTTATAGCCAACTGTGTCTGGTTGGTTGGGTGGGTGGATGGGGAACAGTGGTCTAGCAAAAAAGCAGATCATTTATTTCCAATGGAAGGCCTGCTAAGTCTATGGATTCATCCCACTTTTGGGGTTCATGGATTGGAATGGATTTCAGGTAAATGGAATGGAGCAGTAAAATGGAGACCCTCCAATCTTTGGAACATCTGATGCACCCTGTGGAATCAGACAGTAACTTTGTTGTAGGACCTCCATCCACAACTGGATTTGTGTTCCTGGGTATGGTAAGCTTTTGTCTACTTTAAATTTTCATTGCGAACGCAGAACCTCTGATCAGTATTACCAGATTGGAGGCCCTGTATACATCTAATTCTGCAGTAAACTGTACAAAATGATGTCAACGGGCTTAGGGTGTCCTGACGTGATTATCGCATTAGTGCGATCAAAATCAGAGCTACTCCTCTAAGAGTCCAAAGGAAATCCGCACTCCTGACCGAGAAACCCCATGCATAACGGAGGGGTGCTGAAGTGGCCGCGAATGGCACCGCCAAGTACTCAAACAACAAAATGAATGGTCACTAGCACTCCAAATGTTCCTCAATGCCAAATCTTTTTATTCGATACAGCAGGTCATATCACCATGCATAGCAACATTTTGCAACCTGTCTGTTCCTTTCATCAGGCAAACAGAGCTGCAGATTTAGAACGGAGACAAAATCATACACATATTTCAAAACCATATATAGAAGGCAATCGACACAGGAAATGTAATACTGGAAATACATGACTTACTCATGCTTTACTTTTTTTATTTTAGTTACAGCTTACCACTTCACATTCGCTGGAATTTAGTTTTTGGTCACAGTTTTGCCAAAGGCGGCCCGGTCTATCAGGAAATCTGGTTGGTCATTTATTTATTTATTTAGTTCATATTTTTGTTATGCCTTCGTCTGTTTATCATGTTTAAATGTTAGTTTTGGTTTTAAATTTAATAAAAAAATAATATTTCTGCAACTGTTTGCATTTTATTTGGAAGACAACGAGGGGAATTTACTATGATTGGAGAAGACAGGATCTGGAGCAGCTGTGCATTGCGACCAAAAGGCTTCTCTCAGCAGCTTGTTCAGTTAAGCTTTGAAAAATGAAAACTAGAAGCTGATTGGTTGCCATGCACGGCTGCTCCAGATTTTGATTGATTTTAACATTCAAGTTTGGAATTGAATGCGTTTCCTGAACGCAAAGCCACATTCACTGTTATAATTGTGTTCATTCAAGAAAAAAGTATCATTCTGCTCCTTCGATTTTTCTCATCACTGTGGTCGAAAGACGAAAATAATAGCCGATTTGACCCCAAAAGCCATTAGAAAATCGAAATGAACGTTCCAAAAATGTTTTCTAATGAAATTCTAACCATGTAAACAAAGCCTTGAACGTCATGACCTCGGACAGGAAGTGTGTTACTGGCAGGATCACCAGATTAAATAAAGGAATAAACAGCCTTAAAAATCTAAACTAATGTGGCCACCACATCTGAGGGCTGGAAAACTGCTATATATCCCATTTTTGTTTTTGGGTTTAGAAACAAATTAAGTTAAAAAGTGGAACTCCAGGATTTTTAAAAAAATTGACCCTTGCAGTGGTCCTACCTCCACACTGCAAGGGTTAAAGGGGTTCTAAAGCCTCTGGGGTTTTTTTTTGCCTATATCTACTGCTAGCAAGCAGTAGATATAAGCAAAACGTTTAAAAAAAAAAACAGTTTAACAGCAGTTTAAACTTACTTTGTTTTCGCTGCGCGCTCCCGTCCGAGAAAACAAAACTGCTCGGGCGGCCGCAAAGCATCTCGGGGCGGGCGCATGTGCGGGAGACGAGCAGAGGCACAAGGTAAGTCTATGGACGCGTGCACCCGCATGCAGACACCGCTGGATCGGAAGTGCCTGCAAGCAGAGAGGAGTCAGCGCTGGATCGGAGAGCCGCCGCACCGCTGGAGGGACAGATGAAAACATCAGGAAAGAAGAGGAAGATCGGATTAGGAGACATCATTTAAGGTAAGTGCTGACATTGAAATTATCCTTCAATGTCACTTTAAGAGCTCGTTTTGTCTAGGGAGTGAAAATAGAGAAGAAATACTCACCTGCTAGTCAGTCCCGCCTAGCTGCTAGGTCGGCCTCCACCCGGGCTCCAGCGGCCTATGGACCGGTGACATCATCACATCTAATACAGGTCGAGATGTGAGGATGCCGAGTGACATTCCACAGCCAGAGTGGCGGGGGAGAGAGGTCACTACTGCAAGACCGAGAATCAGGTGCATACATCTTCTTTTTTGCCCCTAGACAAAAAAAAAAAAAATCAGCAGTTAACCCTTGCAGTGTCGGAGTAGCCCCACTGCAAGGGTTAAAGTGACAATAAAGGCAAAAATAAAATCTCCCCCCCCCCCCCAATGCTGCTTTAAACACTTACTTATGTGATGCCTCTTAATGTGAATATCTTCTTCCATCCACTCATTTCCAACAGTCCCTCCAGTGCTGGTGCTGCTCTCTGATTCTGGGTCCCACGCAGTGTGTCCTGCATGCAAGCTCCTGGCTGCGTGCAGGGCCGGCCTTAGGGGTGTGCGAGCCGTGCGGCCGCACAGGGCGCCATGGCAACAAGGGCGCCGTGCGGCCGTCACAGCTCGTCCTGTGGGCGGCTTCTCTCCCCCTCACCGCTGGCCATCCGATATGACAGCGAAAAGTCTTTAAATGGTGCATATATTGGGGGAAATGGGTGTGGTTACGGGGGCGTGGCCACTAAAGGGTGTGGCCACTGAGGGGCGCTGTAAAGCTTTCTCGCACAGGGCGCCTAAAGGCCTAAGGCCGGCCCTGGCTGCGTGCATTCACTTACACTGTGTCACTACTCCTCTCCCCTCTGGTGATATCGGCTGCACATGCGCCCGCACAAATCATCCTTATGCATGGCCGTTCACGAACCTGAGTTCTGCGGCCGAGAGTAAGCGGCGCAGACACAGATACGTTTTTAGCTCTTTGCCAACTTTTTTATTTTTATTTAATGTTTTTGCATATATCTACTGCTAGGAGTAGATATACTGTATGTAAATCCCCCCCCCCCCCAAAAAAAAAAAAAAACTTTTAAAATACAGG
>NW_017307155.1:110871-114803 GCF_000935625.1 Nanorana parkeri
ACCCCCCCCCCCCCAAAAAAAAAAACAAGACTTTAATACTACTGATTTTTTGTAATTCCTGGAGGTCACTGAAATCTTATATAAACTCAGAATGTTGAAGTCATTTTCAATATTTTTATTTCAATCGTTTTCATCAAAGTGATAACTTTTGATCCTAGTATAAAAGTCCTTGTTCAGGCCCTTCCTGCTGTCGAGTGACAACACTCTGCTCCAGTCTCCCACTTGTGTTCCTGTGTTGCCACCCTGCCAGAGGGGCTACTGATGTAGACTCTTTGCTTCAACCCACAGGCATGGTGGGCCCTGGAACAGTTGTTCGGTCCTGAAATGTCACTTCTATCCGACTTTGTGAGTGGGGTGGAATGTGAGATCACACTCACAGAGTCAGATAAAAGTTACATTTCAGGACCGATCAGCTGTTCCAGGGCAGATCAGGTCTCCTGCACATACGATTTGCGATGCCGATCTGGCCGGGAACAGCAAAGAAAACGTTGGAATGCTTGACCTATTGGCGGTCACACACTTCACCGCCAAAAAACTGGTCGGGATTACATTGAAATGTATGACCACGTCACCGGTCACACATTGTAACGTAGTCACAAACTTTGATAGAACACCGACATCAAGGGGGTACGGCTGGTACCGATGTGAGGGGTCTGGGCAGCCGGGGAGGCCTCTTACATGGGTATCAGCTGTACCAGGGGCGGCATGGCAGAGGTGACAGGGGAGGGGGTGGAGGGGGCAAGGCCCCAGCAGCAGCAGGTAAGAGGAGTTGGGAGGAGGTACAGTGACAGAGACCCCGGCGACCAGCCCACCTGAGGCCTTGCAGAGCCCACCATAGAGAATCTCAGATGGGCTGTGCAGGATCTATGGTGTGCTCTGCAGGGTCACTCTCAGGTGGGCTCTGCGGGGTCTCAGGTAAGCCTAGAGTCCAGTGCGTTACTAAGCCCAGAGTCCAGTGCATTACTAAGCTCTGAGTCGAGTACGTTACTAAGCTCTGAGTCCAGTGCGTTACTAAGCTCTGAGTCCAGTGCGTTACTAAGCTCTGAGACCAGTGCATTACTAAGCTCTGAGTCCAGTGCATTACTAAGCTCTGAGTCCAGTACGTTACTAAGCCCAAAGTGCAGTGCGTTACTAAGCCCAGAGTCTAGTGCATTACTAAGCCCAGAGTCCAGTGTGTTACTAAGACCAGAGTCCAGTGCATTACTAAGCCCAGAGTCCAGTGCGTTACTAAGCCCAGAGTCCAGTGCGTTACTAAGCTCTGAGTCCAGTGCATTACTAAGCTCTAAGTCCAGTACGTTAATAAGCTCTGAGTCCAGTGCATTACTAAGCCCAGAGCCCAGTGCATTACTAAGCTCTTAGTCCAGTGCATTACTAAGCTCTGAGTCCAGTACGTTACTAAGCCCAAAGTCCAGTACGTTACTAAGCCCAGGGTCCAGTGCGTTACTAAGCCCAGAGTTCAGTACGTTACTAAGCCCTGAGTACCTATATGCTATACATAGCATAAAGGTAAAAAACGATATCTGCCGTGTTATCTTCATTTTAGATGTCAAAGGGATTTTGTGGCTCCCGGTGTTTTCTTTTCTGTGGGAAACGGGTCCAAATGGCTCGCTGAGTGTTTAAGGTTGCTGACCCCTGTATAGAACCCTGGCTGTGAAAGGCTATTGTAGCGAGGCACATGGAAGCCTTCCAAGTAAAGACTGATGAGTCTGGACTGCATTTTGCAGGAAACACTTAAGGCGGCCCAACTTGGAGAAGCTGAATTCCTCATGATTCTTCTCTTCTGACTTAATGCTATTGTACAATCATTTATAAAGAACCTTGACTTCTAGAGACTTTCTATGAGGTTTTGAAGGTCTGCTGCTTACCACAATGTACTTTACACACCAGAGATGTGTGCCTGGGACTTACTGTTACATTTTCCCTTTCCCTCCTACCCACAAGTAATTTGGTTCTGTAAAATACTTGTTAATTGTTTTAAAGTGACCACTGGACCTATTCCATGATGTCATTGTATACCAAGGATCCACTTCAAGGTGATGCTTGGGAGCTACAAATATAGTGGACTGGAAGCACACTGTAATCTATTACGACCCCTTGGATAATATACTTATTAAGAGGAAGAGACTTGTATAACAAGATCAAATAATAATACTATTTTCAGGGTTTATAAAGGGTTTAAATAAAACATGACAAAACAAAACTTAAGAATGACATAGAAGACAAACAGGCAAAAAATAGACAAAAGTACACCGGTGGTGAAGACACTTAACCCACAATCCATAAATAGCCTAATGGATTTTTCTAACTTTCAGCATTTTTGAGAACATTCCTGAGTCAATGTAATGTGTCAGTCAGCACATGTGTCTTATATTTCTTGTTTTATCCACACTACATCATCTTCACATTCCGCAAAGGAGAAGCAGACACCAGTAAATGCAATAAAGTATGTAAATACCCCATGACTGGGCAATATACATTACATCTATAGCCAAAAATTGTATTCTAAGTTTAGAAAGGATTTGGCCACTATGGTAAAATATCTTTTTCGATGCTTGTACATGACTGACCATGAGTAGCAGACAACACGCCCAGAAAAGGCAAAGCTATGAAGTCGTCCTCATAAAACTTCTGATGGCCCATTTCTAACTGTGGGAAATCTAATTAGCAAGCAAAATCCTTTTCTCCATTGGGCGACAGAGCTTGATGAAATTAAGCAGCTGAGGGTTATACTGCCAATGCATAATAAGTCGAAGAAACTGAAGACCAGCCCCCTGGGGGCTAAAACCCCTTTCACACCACACCTGCTTAGTTGTAGCAAGCAGTCCAAAGAAGGAAAATAACATATTAAAGGAGGGGAGCTCTGTCTCTTAATGGACTCCGATAAAAATAATTTTATAGTGAGCACATAAATCATATTTTCCTTAACATCCAGTGAGCCTACAAGAAGTTGTGGCTGAGAGGTAAACCCTAACGACCCTCAGCACATCCAAACAATGGCAAGAGATCTCTTTGGGGTGAACCAGAGCTGTCCCCAATGAAGGTAACAACATTTCCTCATTAAGGTGAAAAACAGAGACCACCTTAGACAAAAAGGAGGTTCTTGGTGTCAAAATAAAAAACATATTTTCTGCTGCCAGGGGGTGAAGTGTTTTTGTTCTTGAGCATATATATACTTCAATAGCAGGTGTTTGAACAAAGACAGGAGATTCTACTCATACATTGCAGTCATCAACATCCGAATGACCCGAGCCAGTTAGGGCGAGTTCTACAAGAGCAACGTTCAAAAATATGGTACCTGAGCCACATGTGACTTACAAGGAACTGTTTGGGGGTGGCGGGAGGGTGGGTACATTGGGGTTTTTTACAAGAGCAATATGGGACCTGAGCAACATCATGTCTTACAAGGAATTAATTAGGGGGTTGTATAGGAGCAATGTCGAAGAATAAGAGACTTGAGCTACATGTGAGTTACAGCTGGTTGGGGGGATGTTTGAGAATATGGGCCCTAAGCATCATGTGACCTAAAAGGAACTGGTTTGGGGGTTGTATGAGAGCAATGTTCAGGAACAGGGGACCTGAGCCACACTTGACTTACAAGGAACTGAGGTGTTGTACAAGAGCAATTTTCAAGGATACAGGCCCTGAACCACACATGACGTGCAAGGAACTGGTTGGGGAGTTTTACAAGTGCAATGTTCCAGAATACAGGACCTCAGCCACATATGACTTACAAGTGATTCGTTGGGGTGTTGTACAAGAGTACAAGAGCAATGTTCAAGAATATAGGACCCGGGCCACTTGTGACTTACATGGAACTAGTTGCGGGGGTTGTACAAGAGCAATGTTCAAGAATACAGGACCTGAGCCATACCTGGCTTACAAGGGACTGGTTAGGGGGAATTGCACAAGAGCAATGTACAGCAACACAGGAT
>NW_017307155.1:114862-120196 GCF_000935625.1 Nanorana parkeri
TGTTCAAGAGCAGTGTTGAACAATACAGGACCTGAGCCACACATGACTTACAAGGGACTAGCTGGGGTGGGGAGGATGGGTATGCAAGGGCAGTGTTTAACAAAACTCTCCTCCAATCGCATTGTCTTACCAGCCAGTTTGCGTCATATAAACAAATTTGTCTTATGGTATATTCCATGTCAAAGCCGTCTGTGTATCACATGCTGACATAATACAAATATACAGTACAATATCTCACTATCCCTGTCATGTCACCATCCTGTGGTTTTCTGCTAAAGGAGGAACTTGATGAAGTCACATTACAGGAACATCCTGTTTTGATCTAACTGCTTGTTCACCGCAATCAAATCTATGCTTGCCACAGAACAGGTGGCACCACACAGGATGCAGTCACCTGTCAATGACATAGACCATATCTGCTTCTGTTGCTTAGTATATACCTTGCAGCAATATATCAAAAGCAGCTAGCACCAATCAATGTGATACCAAACAATCAAATAATCAAACAACCACAATTGTGCCACGCTAGTAACTTACATAAATATCTAAAAGTGCACCAATATTAAAAATATTAGACCAATTCGTATAGAGCAGTGAAATATCAGATCAAACATACATATCCCAATATTTGTCCATACCGGAATAAGTGAATTGTCAATAATAGAGTTCCATACACTGATCCAAATGTCTGTGAATGTTCATATAATGAAAAAGGATAAATGTCTAAACACTTCAATAACAGTGTAATATTGTGTTCCTCCAGCGAAATCACTCCTTTCCTCTGTGTACACCCAAGGCCAGATTGACTGTCTCTCTGCTGCCCCAAGGCTAGGTTCCTCTATGCGCCCCCCACACCCAATGAAAAATGGCAACCAGATGGAGGGGGCGGCGGGGTTAATTTAATTTATTTTTTTACTTTTTTATCATTTTGTAATTTTTATTTATTTTTGTACATTTTTAAATGTTTATTTATCTTATTATCTTTTACTTTTTTATCATTTGTTTATCTTGTTATTTTTTATATATTTTTTATCTTGTTATTTTAATTACTTTTATAATTTGTTTTATTTTTTATTTTATTATTTTTTACATTTTTATCACCTTATTATTTTTTAATTTTAATTATAATTTTTTCACTTAGTTTTTAATTTTTTATTTTCATTTTTTTTCCACTTAACTTTTTTGCTATCACACAGGAGCTAACAAGCCCCCTGTGTCATAGCATTTGGAGGTGACATGTTCTCTTTATTGAATACAATACAGGAGCACTGTGCTGGAACTCCTGTGACAGCTGACATGGGAAGGCTGCGAGTGCAGCTCTCCCCTCTCACTGTTTACATGGAGCAGAGTGAAGACCCATGTGTACCCATTTGAACATTGGCACCAGACAGCCTATATAAGGAGGAGCTCTGTACCTTTTCCTCGCGTAGAGTTCTTCAGCTAGTGCGCTGCTTCCTGTGTTTCCTGAATCTGTTGTTCCTGATATGGACCCGGCTTGTTCTTGGACTCTGCTGGTTGCTGCCTCCCCCGGACCTTTGCTTGATCTGGACCTTACTTCTGCTTGCTGATTCTGCACTGCCTTGTCTGCACTAGACTTGTGGGCCGTCAAAAAATTTGTTCCGTTTCGTAATATCCATTATTTCGTATTTCGTAATTCGTATCCGAAACTCAATTTGGATTCGTACGAAATACGGATTTTCGTTAGTTTCGGCACGTTTTCGTAACTTTACGAACATTCGTTATGATGAAGTTAAAAAGCAAAAATACCTTTGTTAATATTGGAGTCTATGTGGTACTAGTTGTTTTTCTATCCGAAATACGAATTCCGCTAACGGATTCCGTATCCGAATTTCGTATTTCGGACTTAAAAAAAAACTACCATCAACTCCAATATAAATGTACTTTGCTTTTTACCTTCAATATAACGAATGTTTGTAACAGAACGAAAATACGTCAACGGAATTTCGTATTTCCTGCCTGTATATTGTAATGCAACTCTCAGCAGCAGCGGATCCGTATTTCGGATTAAAAAAAAATCTTGTCATGTTGTTCAACCTCATTTTACAGGGGTAATATTAGTTCCTGTTTCAAATAAATTCAGATCTGAAATTCGTTAACGGAATTTCGTATTTCGGACATAAATTCAGAAACTGCCATTCGGATTTCGTATGCTTACGAAACTACGAATTTCAGGAAAATTCGTACGAATTTCGATTCGTAACGAAACGAATCGCACATGTCTAGTCTGCACGTTACTGACCCAGCCTGCTCCTGACCCTGCCTCTGTTTGCTGATTCTCTACCTCGCTGCCCGCTTGATCGTGACTCAGCTTGTTCCTTATTTCGGATCTGCTTTGCACCGGTGCCAGCTTCACCCATTGCTGACTTCATCTCCCAGGAAGTGACTGCCATCATCTTCCTCCAGACTGCATCTACAGCTCCGGGTGTATCTACTTTATCAGGCACTTGTGCCCCTCTTCTGTCCCTACACCCTCTGTCCACCATTACCAGGGGTGTTTGGACAAGAGAAGGAAGGGAGGCCGCCCTCGTCATGTCAGGCTCTTACCAGATACGTGACACAGGTATATCAAAAATGTTTCCATTTGGGCGGAGTTCTGTTTTGAAGAACAAGATTTTTCATTTAAATATATTCCTTGATAGCCACAAGGGACATAAATCCGCTTTGTGTGCACCAAATGCTTTTATAAACCCAAATGCTACCTTGTAAAAGTAACAGCGGCAGCATCACTGTGCTGCAGATAGCCTGTACAGAGAGCAGAGCTGTGAGAGGGACCCACCAGGCCCCACCCATTACAGGAGGGGGCGGATACAAGACCAGTCCCCCTGCTCAAGACAAGGGAGCAGCAGTTAGCGGTCTTTATTACAGGAAGCTGGATTACTGCACAGATCTGGAAGAAATACACAAAGATTCAAGAAGAACACACATGACTCTTGTATGAGGATAATATTTGCTGACTCTGGAGTTCAGCTTTAAAAGCAACATTTATTGGCAACTGAATGTGATTGATAATTCTGATCTACAGATAATCAATTACTTTTTTATATAGTTAGGTGTACATACTGTACGTGCCGTTTATTTCCACACTGTTTCTCGCTATACGTCAGGTTACATTATGATGCTCTGCCCCCTCCATCATAGCATTGCCGCACACAGATGAGGAAAGAGAGAAGTGATACATATCCTGTATCATCAATTAATTTCCTTTATTGTGACATTAATATAGAGAGCTGTGTGGCCCAGGAGGGGATCATTTTGTTTTTGCATGAAGGTAAAAAGACACCAGAAGGGTGCCCTGGGTCAGCCTTTGCTTTGGAAATGGGGAGAAGCATGAGGGTAGATCCTGGCTCATGTCGGGTCCAGGGGCAGACCCAGAGTCTAGTCTCGGGGGGGGCACTGCCAGAAAATAAGCACCCCCCCATCTGGCTCTTCCACTGCTACTGTGCCACCCCTTTCCTCTGTCACACCTATGATCAGGGCTTGAAAAATGTTAGGGCGTCTCACCAGTCAGTCAAAAATGTCCCCAGTCAGCATGACCGGACTATAGCCTTGCAATTTATGTTAAAAATATCGGAATCACGTCGGGTAAAAAGACACCAAACATGTCAAATTGCGCGCGCCCGCAAAATCGCAAAAAACGCCCATAGGCGACGATTAAAATGCTTTTACTGCTCATCAGTTTAGTGATTAATGGCCTTAAATTTATTGCTCTCACTCCGACGTTTGCGGCGATATGTAACATGTGCGTCACAATAGGTGCAATTGTCGTTTTGCAATTTTTGTATTACTTTTTTTTTTTTACATACAACTTTATTGCTATTACATGGGGGGGGCTAAGAAGCCCCCTATGTGATAGCCAATTTACATGACAGGTCCTCTTTATGGAGACATCAGGGGTCTCCAAGACCCCTAATGTATCCTAGGGACCCCCAGAGAAGCTGATGAAGCAGAGATCTGCTTCATCAGCTTCTGTAGCTGGAGAGTGACACTGAATGCAGGAAGTGATGTAATCTACATCACTTCCTGCATTCGGGGCCTGAGAGGAGATCAAAGGGAGATCGTATACTGAACTCCCTTTGATCTCCTGTCACAGAGCAGTGTCGGTCCCGGCCGTATTGGACACAGCGGATCTCGGGACCGGCAACGGCAGTTGTCAGGAGTGCCAATGGTTTGGCAGAAGAATGGAGTGGAACCCACTGGCAGGAAACGGCCTGAAGCGTCCGAAAGCAGAGGTACAAAAGGGTTAAACCAAAGAGGAGTCAAGTCCAATCCGAGTCGAGGCAGGCAGCGAGGGTTCAGGGGGGCGAAAGGCAGTCCAAGGTCGGCAACAGGAGGTCCAGATAAAGGGGGGCAGGAAACAAAGCAAGGCACATGGATAGGGAGCTAGGTAATCACACCACAGGATGAAATAACTCAGCAACAAGCCAGAGCTCTGGCCAGGTTTTTATAGCCAGAGGGTGTAAGTCCGCCCACCCTGTCACCGAGGCAACAAGGAGGCTTCTCTCCCCGAGAGCCAATGGCAGGCAAAAGGTGGTATGGGTGTGTGTGTGGGAACCTCCCCCAGCAATGCCCACACCTGAGGCCTAAACGGGTGCAGGCGCGCTATGCACGCGCTCCCGGGGATGCGCGCACAGCCTGCGTACTGTGCATGCGCACCCGCCGTGCAACTCGCGCATGCGCACCAGGAACATGGGCTCCAGTGGTTCAGCCAGGCTGGAGGGAGGCCCGTACCCTGTGCCGTGCCCGCTGACCCTGTGAGGAGGTGACACCCCTGGTTTCCTGACACAAGTACAGGTATCTCTTCGGGAGGACAAAATGTGTGACCACACCAGACAATGCTTATAAGCCCACAGTTTATTCAACACAGCGAAAACAAGTAACCACAAGGAACCAATAATAGCAAACTAAATGCAAATACAATCATATTTAAAAGGTAATAGGGCCAGTGAACCCAGGGAGCAAGGTAACACAATGGGAGCCACGGATCGATGGTCAAGATACGAGGAGGCACCAGGATGCAGGAATCGGGTCACAAGGCACAGGAAACAGGTCACAGGAAATGGCGACAGTCCCGTCCCGTCACAAAGTGCCTATATGACTAGCCACGTACACTGTACGTGACGAGTTATATCAGGCTTTGTAATGCTGGTAACAGCTGATTCTCAGCAGTTACCAGTCAGTAATGAATGCCTCAGTATTGAGACATTCATGAATGAAATAATTAAGCTTTTTGTAAAAGCTTCTTCCTTTCATTAATGAAAGAATGAAGCCGTTACATGCAAATAGAGGACCGCAATTTGCGATCCCGTATTTGAC
>NW_017307155.1:120255-120659 GCF_000935625.1 Nanorana parkeri
TCAGCAGTTACCAGTCAGTAATGAATGCCTCAGTATTGAGACATTCATGAATGAAATAATTAAGCTTTTTGTAAAAGCTTCTTCCTTTCATTAATGAAAGAATGAAGCCGTTACATGCAAATACAGGACTGCAATTTGCGATCACGTATCTGACAGCTGAAAATAGCAGAGAGGTAGCAGTGACTCACCTCTCTGCTATTTGTTTTGACAGCTGGAGAGCCGGATGTGTAGATACATTTCACTATTTTTATTTTTATCACTTTTTATTTTTTTATTCAATTATTTCTTCTTATTTTTGTTTTATTTATTTAATTTTTTAATCAATTTAATTTTTTTTAGATTTTTATTTATCTTTTTACTTTTTTATAATTTAAGTTTTTATAGTTTTTATCTTATTATTGTTT
>NW_017307155.1:121104-121851 GCF_000935625.1 Nanorana parkeri
GCCCGCAACTTCCCCACAAGGTCACGGCTGCCGCCCCTCGGCGCTCTGCCGCCCCGAGGCCGGGCCTCGGTGGCCTTGTGGGAAATCCGGGCCTGGACATAGAGATGACCTTTTTAAGCCGCATGTCAAAATATCATCGGTAGAGCCAGAGATTTTGTCAACTGAAGTTACATTGAAAAAAAAAATGTAATACTTAAAAAAAACAACTCTGCCATCACTTTATGCTACCTCAGGCTCCCTATTGGTACCTGAGGTCCTCTATCGGTCACCGGCAGCTCATAGGACTAATAGGAAATCTAGGAGCTGGCCCTGCAATTTATACCCATAACAAAGTTCCTTATGCCACTCTCTTATAAACATAAAGAAAGGCCAAACAAGGCAACTAAGCCTTGTGATTCCCCTTTCCCTAGGTGCAGATACATGCAAGACTCCCCCAGCTACAAAGTTAGGCCTGAAGCAAAAAAAAAAAATAGGCAGAGGGCATACATGACTAAGTGAAATGGGGAAACAATGAATAAAGAGTTAATTAGGGATGGGATAACTCAGATACAAAGTCCAGGCGGAGCTTTTGCGGTGGTCTGAGGAGGAGGGTCTCACTTGAGTCAGTCAGATACCGTCGGATGAAGAAAGAACTTCCCACCCACCAGCCCGAATGCATTATTGTGGTCATCTTCTGTCAAAGAAGTGGTGGCGTTTTTTGGGGTCTTTTGAAGGCGGAGAACATAGGTGATGGTGGTTAAGGTTGGG
>NW_017307155.1:121905-129402 GCF_000935625.1 Nanorana parkeri
TTACCGCTCCGGGTATCACCCAGCCTCGGGACGCCCCTGCCCGAGGCAGTGTGGTGCGGCTGGGGGCCTAACGGATTCAAGGAGTTCCGCAGAGACACCATATCCAGTAATAATTTGGGCCTTCAAAAGACCTTAAAAAATCTCAGGCTGAATTGTTCCAATTTTTCTGTGAAGTTTATTATTGTTAATGTGTATGATAAAAGTAGGCTGCTATGGCCATGTAACTCCATCTAGAGGTGTGGTCTATTTTATTGGGTTGAAGAGGGAGGTGGGTGGTGTAGCAATCTTTGTAACCAGGGAATTGGGACATCGGTTCTACATTAGTCATGGAACCCATGGGCACACAAGAGGGACAGCCTGAAATGTTCCCTGGTGGTGTAGCCATCCCATTTGCAAGACAAATTCCAACAGTTCCTTGAAATATTTGCATTGTAACAATTATTCGTGTTACTATTATACCTCACTATGTTTTCACTACCCCCTCTCTATACCCATGACAGTCCACACTGAGATGTTACAGAGAACTATTTATACTGGTGCTTTCCTAAAGTAAAGAGAGCTCAGCTAACACGTGACGCTCCCATAGAGAGTAACTCTTGGTCCAGTGGCAGGAAATAAAGATCATGTTGACAAATGAATGTCCCTATCATCTCAAGTTTTGGTTTCTCATACACTGAAACAGGAACTTGATGCAACCATTTTAAAGCAAAGAGTCCTACATAACAAGTCCTTTTAAATTGAACATATTGTAGTTTTGCAAATATTTTCATTAATTATCATGGCGAGCAATAAAACAGATTTCTGCCAGGTAACTGTAAAATAGTGTTTATGAGTTTTATTTATTTTGCTATCCAGCCAGCTTGTGGAGCTCTTAGCTCTCTTATACTAACAATTTCTCCTTACCTGCTGTTTTAAAAAGTTTCACAGTAGCTGCTTCCCCTCTCTCCTGCTTCTGTTTCAATCAGAGACAGAGTGTCTGAAAGCAGACAGCTACTGATGTGTTCTACAGATTCTACAGATGTTCTACTGATGTGTTCTTTAGATAGTTCTCTGGGAGTCCCTTCAGGCAGTGGTCTGTGTTTGGTGCTTACTAAAGCCAGTGAAGAAAGAATATTCTGTAAACTGGCTGGTTTGCTTTATTCTTCCACACTATCTTACATGTTGTCTGTGCTTTCCATCTCTTTTCTTCCCGCCCCCTCTGATTTTTTATACATAGAACTTGCAATGTGAAATATCAAATATCAAAAGTAATTTTTGAGGGAGCTGTAGGGAGCACAAATATGGAATCATGAATTTGTAAAGGGGCTATAAGAGCTGTGATCTTCAGCAGTCTCGTGTAGCGTGTCTCCAGTCTATGACAGTTTCCTGAAGCATGTCCCCAGTCACCAACAACTCCCATAGCATGTTCAGTCTCCTGTAGCATGCCGGTAGTCTCTGGCATTATCATGTCTGAAGCCTCTCTGACAGCTCCCTGCAGGTTTACATTAACTGAATATTATGTCCTTTGATGCAGGGGCCACACGTGAGTTCCCCATACTCAAGAAAGTTGACCACCACTGCTCTGGGTGATCTGTTTTTCTCCTACAGTTCAGGAACCCTGAACCATGCTCCAAGTCTTCAACAACTCCTATTGCATGTTCATGGTTTCTGGCCTCTCCTGTAGCATGCCTGTAGCTTCTGACAACATCCTGTTCCTTGTCTAAAGCCTCTGACAGCTATTGGGCAGTGGGATTTAGTTTGGGAGTATTAACAAAAAGAATAACTACTTTCCTTGAAAGTATGCCATTGCCTATTATTCAACATTACCATGTATGCAGCAGAAGGTGTTAAGCTCCTTGCTTGGCTTCATAAGTTGAGGGTTGTGGAGATCTCACCAGTGTAGTCCTAACTGATTAGAACTACAATAAAGTTATTAGAAGTCAGCCAGTGATTAATTCCAGCAGCATCTACATAAAACTGAACAGGACTGAACCTTAAAGTATATCTAGACCGGTTAAAAAGGACTACCCATAGCAGTGGCGTCACAGGAGGGTGCAGGAGGTGCGGCCGAACCCGGGTGACACCATTGGAGGGGTGACACCAAAATGACTGGTGTCACCCCCCTCTGAAAAGTCGGCGCTCGGTCATGGACCGAACGCCCGACTGTATCATGAGAGAGAGGAGGGGACCCGGCGGCATACCTTTTCCCACCGGGTGACTGTCCCCTCCTCTCTCTGTCGGCGTCCATCACCATGATAGCCGCCGGCAGGTATCAGAAGAGTGCCGCGCTTGCGCGATGATGTCATTGCGCGCGCGCGCGGTAACATCACGCGCGTGCACAGTGGTGAGTCTGCGGGGTGGCACTCGGTAACCGCTCCGGGTGTCACCCAGCCTTGGGACGCCCCTGATCCTAAGCTCTCTGGCATATAGTAGGCAGTTCATGTTATGATAGTCCTCATTAGAGTACAGTCTAAGCCTGAAGAATTTATATGTAGACACTAATTTATTGAAAGACAGTAATCGTCTTTGACATACCCACTCAAATATGTAAGCAACAGGCCCAAGCATGGCCACATGGTGGGGTTAGGATCCTGCTCATACCCAGGGCCGGATTTAGTCTCTCTGCTGCCCCAAGGCCAGGTTCCTCAATGCGCTGCCCTACCCGCCAAATCCCCCAATGGAGAATGGCAGACCTGCAGGCTGCATACAAGTGATCCTGGCAACATCACTGAGGTCACTTGTACAAAACAAGTGGCGGCTTCCCCGCTGTACATTTAGCTCTGCTTGCCCAAAGCAGGACTAAATGTAGAAAACAACTGCATGTCCCGAGCGTCGGGAGATAGGAATTCCACACCTCTGCTGCCCCAAGGCTGGGCCTTGGTTGGGCTTGTGGAAAATCTGGCCCTGCTCATACCTCAAAATGGGTATTTTGTGGGAGGACTCTAAGGACTGGATGAACTACAGACGTCGATAGCACTATTAGCAATGGCCTGGATTTTGTGGGGCCTACCACCTGCCGGCTAGCTTGGCTTATTTCCTTTTTAGTCAGAACAGGTCTGCGTGTATGGACATCTCATGTGTACATTGCGATGTGCGCATGCAGACGTCTGACCATTAATTGTAAAATGTCCCCTATGTCACATCTGACTCATTATCAAAACCGCCTCCATACGCCATAAATAACCCAACGCAGACCACGTTTTAAAATCCTGTTTTTTTTAATAGGAAAATATATTTACACTGTGAGAGTGAAACATACTATACATATCTAAGGCTTTAAGTAAGAAGATGCAATGAGGAAGTCTGGTAGTAGTTACATTATCACGATTAAGACATTTTGAAAGAATAATTATAATTTACTTTGTGTACATACTTTACCAAGGGCAGATAGCGTGCTAAACTTTGCTCTCCCTCTCCAGTAAGTCCATTTCAATATATTTTTAACCTATTGTTCTTTGGAAAAATGCATAAATGCACTTTTTTTACTTCCTGAATTTATAAGTTGCTGACATGATGTAGGGCCTTAGCGTTTATGTAGAAACACATCGGTCCTTTGCTTTCTGAGAGTAGCTTGCAGTCTAATACATTATAGTTGTACCAGTACATATACTGTACATGCACACCGGGGCATTAGGATATGAACTACACATGAACAAACACAGACCAGTACTCATAGAAACACATCCGGATATCAGTACACATCCATACAGCAGAACACTTACATACACACCCAGACACCCATTCGTCCTGCTTAACTGCATGTACATTCGTTCTGTGCGAATATTAGTGTATTTTCATTCCAGGGTGAGTGCAATATTAGGAAAATACCACATTATGGCCACTAGATGGAGCTGAAGATTATAGGCAATAAATACTTATCTCCTATGATCCTTGGCTCCATCTAGTGGCCATAATGTGGTATTTTCCTGATTCACTTGAATCTTATGAATTAATTACTATCAACCTAGAAATAAAATATGCAAATAACACTGGATCCACTCAGAACACATCTATATGCAGCTTTGAAGAATGAATGGCACCATCATTTTTTTTTATGAATACACCCCTGATGTTCATGCACACCCAGACACCAGGGCACATACATATACTCCCAGAAAGCAGTAAACGAACTGGCACATGAAGGCACCAGGGACACTTGGACATACAGTACCTGCAGCTCAGTACACATACTGAAAACTAATAAGCGCAGGGCCTCATCATATGAATGACTCTGTGCTGCCTGCAGTGACCGGCACAGGAGGAGGGGAGGACACACACTGATAATTAATGTTTATGCATTCGAGTGACCAGGGACTTATAGCAAAAATGTGATGACAACCTCCCTCTGTGCTGAGAGTAACGATACCAAGATTCCAAAGAACCCTTTTGTGCATTTGAGGTCATCTCTTCTATGTAGAATTTACAGGGGGATTAGAGTTGTAGTTCTCTTCAGGGTCACAGGAGGACATTTACTAATATCCTTCTGTGACCCAAAACTCAGCATATGGTGGGCTATTGCTTGCTATATGCTGACAGCGTAGAGACCCACCCCACTGGCTGATTGACAGCTGTGCCCACACCCTCTCCCTCCAGTCAGCGCTGGAGGAACGGAGAGGGGAGAGTGGAATCCCTGCAGGAAGTAGTGACTGACAGTCACTGCTCTCTGCAGGGAGAGGATCGGGAAGTCGGCGATCAGCGGTATCTGTTGGCTGAGTTCCCAATCAATAGGGCAGACCCCTGACAGCTTCAGTGCCACAGATCACCTTGAATTATGGGGATGAGTCTATTTCACTTACCCCATAATCCTCCTTTAATAATTACCACTGCAATCTCCTCCATGCCTTTAGCTGTTTTTATTGTAATATAGAAGAATGAGGTCAAAAGTAGACACGTCTCAGTCCTGGAGGACACCTCTCTATACTCCCATTTTCCCATACTGTAAAGTCTACAAAAGCAACATTTGTGTTAATGTTCTAGCACTACTGCGACAAAAGTAGATGTGCCTTGACATACAGGCAGCAGTCCTTTTATATTTAAAGCGAAAAGAAGGATAACATAAACAATAATCATTTTTTTAATTCATTTTAACTTTTAGTTTACATAATGAATGCACCACAATAGAAAGAAGAATTGCCTTCACGCAATGGCTGGTGCCAATAATAATAATTATTTATTTTTTATTTTATTTCTTTATTATTATTTTAATTATTATTATATAAAAATGAGCTTTCATAAAAATGTAAAACTTTTGAAGAATAACAATAATGAACAGAAAACATTGAAATGGAAGAGTGGACAGTTGGCAAACCACGCAATATAATTGTATCATTCCATTTCTTTTTTTTTTATTTTCTGGTGACTTCCAAGTTTTTAGAAGTATGAAGATAGATAAATACGGAGGAGATATAAACAACAATCATAAAACATATGGCATCTTCTGTTGCAGGACCTGGTTATCTTCTGTAACTGGGCTTCATAATCTGAAACAACAGGGAGAATCTTAAAAGACTGCACCACTTGATGTGGGTTATTTAAAGAACCTGGGCATTTAAAAAACTTACCCTTGCAATGGGGCAGCGTTTTGTCTAGGGGGGCTGAAATAAAGTAGATATATTCACCTGATCCTCGGTCCTGCGGCGGACGGCAGTCACCCCTCTCCCCCTCTGCTCCAGCTAGGGAATTATCCTTGGCGTCCTCACATCTAATGCAAGTCAATGGACCTGCATTAGACATAATGAGGTCAGTGGTCCTTAGACTGCCGGAACGCAGGGGAGAAAAGGCTCAACAGGATTGAGAAACAAGTGAGTATATCTGCTTTATTCCATCCCCTAGAAATAAATAAGCACCTAACCCTTGCAGTGCTGGGCTAGCCCCACCACAAGGGTAAGATATTTTTTAAATTCCAGGATTTCCTCTTTAAGAATTTAGGAGTACATGGAATTAGTGTGGACAAAGTGACCACCTGCTTGGAAGATAGAGATGGAGAGGACTTCCTTTTGAGACCCCAGAAAATAAAAACTTGAAATGTTATGTATTGTTTGATGGGGGACCTGGAAATAGCATGGAGGAGATGGCTGTCTCGGTGGACAGAGCACCATAAGTTAAATAAATAGGTCAGCGCTGCAGGAGAGCACCCTTGTAAGCAGTGGCCGAACTACTGTCATAGTGGCCCATGCAGCCACTATAGGGCCCGGGATGGACGAGGGCCCAGTCAGGAGTAGGAGGAAAGACTAAGGTGCTTATTGTCCCTAGATCTATGGCCATGCTCAACTTTTGACTTGTGGTCGCACAGGACTGTCTTGTTCCCTGTGCTGGGAAACACAGAGGTTTCCCAGCACACTTACTGGCTAGGCTGCAACAAAACAAATTTGCCCTGTCTAACAGTCTGCATTAAAATCAAAAGGTTTTAGTTGCACAAGTTTTTACAAAAAATGTGTGGAAGCCGCACTGCCTCGTCAAGGCTCCTCTGTGTAGTGTGGTCCTAACTCTAATTTTTGTGAGTCTCCAATTTGAAGGCATTTTTAAGCAGTTGATAGATTGAATGCAGGTATGCCTGGAGGGAGCCGACTCCTCCTTAAGGCACAGGGACGCACTGAAGGCCCAGCATGCTGGGTCCCCAGTGGGGGGTGTGGGGAAGCACTGGGGGCCCCAGCGTGCATTTTGGATTGCTGGGACTCCAGTGCGTCTCTGTATCTTTAAGGAGGAGTGGTCCCCCCTCCCCCCAGGCATAAGTGCATTCAATTTAACTGCTAAGATATGCTCCAATATGGAGACTCAGACAAATTAGAGTTAGGACCGCACTACACAGAGAAGCCTTGACGAGGCCGTGCGCCTTCCACATATTTATTGCAATAAGTTGTGCAACTGCAACTAAAACCTCTGATTTTAACGCATACTGTTAGACAGGTCATATTTGTTTTGTTGCTGGTAAGTGTGCTGGGAAATCTCTGTGTTTTGTATACTTGGATGGATCAGTCTGGCATGGAGGTTAGGGGGGGTTATAATTTGTCTAGGAAAAAAACAAGATATTTTTTATGGTACTCTGTGCTTTAGCAAACAAAATGCTATTTAAATCCGTATCTCTTCTCATGCTGGGCAGAACTTCTGTTTTGCAGCAGACTGCCTTGTCTCTGGAATGGCTACATGGTGTCTGTGTGTAGGTTCACAACCTGAGCCAGCACTACAGGAAGAGGCACTCAGCTGCAAAGGGAAGTTCTCCCAAGCATGAGGATTTATTTCAAAGTCTTTTATTTGTTTTTAAGAAATAACAACATCTATACATAGACAAACAAACAATTCGAACAGCCATTTCCCAAATCCTCTACCTTCCCCCCATATCTATCACCTCCAATACATCCTAAAAAGGTGGCCGAGCAGAGCTATATAAATAAACACTTAAATACATACATTATTACGTAACATTCATCTCTCCCAAACCTATATATATCTATCTTTATGATCTTATCTTTAAATTACCTAAAAAAAAACAAAAAACAAGAATTTAAAACAAAACAAAGG
>NW_017307155.1:133729-186073 GCF_000935625.1 Nanorana parkeri
CACTAACTTCATATATCATTACTCACACCGTTGTATTTCATCCAGGGAGACCATACTAGCTCAAATCTCTTTTCACTATCTCCGAGCCTACTATTCATCCTCTCATGTATCATGATCCATGACATTTTTAATTTAAGCTGTTTAATGGAGACAGTTGGTGTCTTCCATGCTTTCGCTATATTAATTTTAGCTGCCAATAGAAGAAAAGAGATTAGGCTATCCTGCGCCTTAGTAATCCCTGGAATCGGGAAATTCAACAGTGCAAATTGAGCTTCCCTTGGAGCATGAACCCCTAAGATTCTATATATAAGTGCATATACCCTATTCCAAAAGGGCTTAATTTTAGGGCATTGCCACCATATATGATATATCGTACCCGGATATATACATCCCCTGAAGCAGGCTGACGACACATTCGGATAAATCTTGGCCAACCTAGAAGGGACCAAATACAACCTAGCCATTACTTTATAGTTTGCTTCTATCAAAGATACGTTAATTAACCCCAGGGCACCCCGCTTACAGCAGCGTTTCCAGGCCTCCCTAGGGATGTCAATTTCCAGATCTAGTTCCCATGCTTTCATATAAGGCAATTTCTCCTCCGTCTCCACCAGAAGAGAATAAATCAAGGAAACACCCCCCCTTTGGCCTTCGTCCCCCAAGCACCATCTCTCATATATTGTAGTAAACTGTCTGCCGGGCTCCGGGACCTGCAACGAAGCCAGAAAGTGATGCAACTGCCTGAATCGAAACAATTCCCCCTGGGGCATATGTAGAGTCTCCTGGCAGTATCCTAATGTCAAAGGTCTGCGCTCCCTAAACCCCTGTGCTATACGATATAGCCCTTTGTCCTGCCACCAGTTGAATGTCCCGCCGTGCCACCCTGGTACAAACCTAGGGTTCCCAAAGATAGGTGCTAGGGGAGTATAACCTGAAACAAACTCCCCACTCTCCCTCACCCCATCCCACACAGAGAGGGAGTGCGAGAGCGTCGGGGCCAAAACCGCTGGTCTCTGTCTCGTGGTCATCCACTTTAACTGATCAATTGACAAGCCCGAGGCAGAAAAGGACTCCATCAAGATCCAATCCGGCCGATACTTCTTACAATAGATCGTAGAAAGCTGTACAATTCGTGCTGCCCTATAATACTGGAATAGATTAGGCACCCCTAGTCCTCCTGCTTGTCTGTAAGTCCCGTTTGAGTACTGCGATGGGTAAAGCTCGAAAGTAATACAATATTTTCGGGAGAATAGTCATTTTTATAGCGTTAATACGTCCTATCCAGGACAGTTTCAGATGTTTCCACCTATCGAGATCTTCCTTTAATTGGCGGTACAGAGGAATATAGTTCCTGTTGTATAATTCGGAATAAGATGCTGTCAGTTTAATTCCCAAATATTGAACTGCTTCATCAGCCCAATTGAACACAAAATTTTCTTTTTACCCTAGACCATATATCACTGGGAAGGTTCACATTAAGGGCCATAGATTTAGATGTATTAACCCGCAATCCAGATAATTTAGATTCACCATCTTTGGGATCAGTACTTCTGAAAATTTTTTATAGTATACTATCGACAACCCGTCCGGTCCGGGCGCCGACCCAGATTTTGTCTGTGTTATTGCTGACTTGATCTCTAAAGCTGTTATCTGTTCTTCCATAATCTTCCTGTGTTCTAAGGAGAGACCTGGTAGCCTTATACCATCTAAAAAATCCTTCAGCCTATTACCTGTTGCTGGTGTATGTTCTTGATATATATTTAAAAAATATGAATGGAATTCAGTAAGTACTTTGCGTGGATTAAGTGTATATGTGCCATCCTGACATCGTATTTTAGGCATGGAATAGGTCCTAATTCTGGGGTTAAGTTTATTCGCTAAAAGCGTTCCTATTTTATCTCCATGTGCATAGAATTTGTTGTCCGACCACCTAATACTCTTCTCTGCTTTTGTAGTTAACATTAAATTTAGTTCTAGGCGGGTTTTCTCTATTATTTTTAGTAATTGTGTTGATGGCGCTGCCTTATGTGCTTTAATTAGTTTCTGTAGTTCTAGATCCAGCTCATTTATATGTTTATTTGTTCGTTTTTTTATTCTAGTCGCCAATTCTATAAAACGACCCCTAATCGTAGCTTTATGAGCAGCCCACACCATAGTGACCGATATATCAGGTGTCTCATTATTATTAAAATAATTCTCTAAATGTGCGTTTATTTCTCCTTGTGCATCCTCCTTATTTAGTATTGATTCATTTAATCTCCAGCATCTTGTTTTCCTTGTGTCAATAAGTGCATCGCATCCCATTACTACTATGGAGTGATCTGACCAGACCGCCTCCTTAATTTTAACAAACAAAACCAAAGGTACGAAAGTGACCTGTACCAAAAAGTGATCAATCCTTGCATAACTTTGGTGGACTTGTGAATAATATGTGTAATCTTTACCCCTAGGATTTAATTCCCTCCATATATCTATTAGGGAGTAAGAATTTAATAATTTCGCAAATTGTGTGCCTGCTTTCTTAATATAACCTTTTTTACCTTTCTTTGAGCTCATTCTATCTAAAGTGCTATCTAGTGCGAGATTAGAATCTCCTGCGCAAATTACTACTCCCTCAAAATGTGGTGATAGTTCATCTAACATATCCGAAAAAAATTATACCTGTGCAGAGTATTAGTGTAACTAACTTGTCTTCTAAGTGTCCTTTCAATAATAGATATCTACCCCCTGGGTCCCTGATCTCCATCAAGGAATGAAAGCTAGTTCAATTGGAAAAACAGATAGCCACTCCCTTGGTCTTATCTGGTGCATTGCCCAGAAAAAACTTCGGGTAATGCGTGCTCAAGTACTTGGGTTGGTAGCTTATTGGAAAATGGGTTTCCTGTACAAACAGAATCTCATCTCCCAATGAGTTATAATACTGGAAAGCCATTTTCCTTTTTATTGGGGAATTTAATCCCCTAGCATTATGGGATGCGAGTATTACCGGTACCTTAGCCAGCATCTAATCTTACTTTTCTGTTCGCATGTGCCTTACAGAATATGTTCAGTCCTCTAAATTTAAGGTATACATCAGGAAGAGAGGGGTAACGGCCGTCCACAAGGAAACAAAAAACAGACTTACATGACCTACACAAAACATAAACAAAATAACACAAATCTTGAGCAGGATCCCCTCCCACCCTTCCTACCTTCGAGGGTATTGACCCCACGTCAATACGTGATTTAACCGCCGACCCGGGAATTCCCAGGAATCCGGTCAAATCTAGGCGAACAACCACCTAGGACGGTCAAGTCCCTACTCCCAATAACTGCTATTTACTAAATATACCTTCAGCTTCATTACTGATAGAGGCAAAGAGAAGTAGAGAGAAGGCAACATGAAAAAGCAATATAAAAAATCTATATAAAAAATAAAGGGAGCAAAAAACGTGCTACATCCCTTCTAACTCCCTCCCCCTGGTGGGGATGACATTCTGCCCCTTGATTTATGCCACAGCGGTGATATTGGTTGCTGTGCCTTATGACTAGTCCAACTCCTGTTTTCCTGTTGTAATAAGTCCCAATCTTCAGGGAGCAATCCCAGCCTACTCAACAGTTGTTCTCCTTCAGCATATGATGTAATACTATAATGGTTACTCCTGTGGACGAAAGTCAGTCTAAAGGGGAACGCCCACCTATACTTTATTTCTTTTAATATTAAGATCTGTAACAGGGGTTTCAAAGCACGCCTTTTTTGTATTGTTACGGGTGAGATATCTGTAAAGATTTGAATAGCGTGCCCCGACATAACCAGCTCTGAGCGTAGCCTCGCACTTTGCATAATCTGCTCTTTTATATTGAAAAAATGTGGCTTAACGATCACATCTCAGGCCTGTCCTTCCCTCCTCTTAGTCACGAGGGCCCGGTGAACTCTATCCAGCTCCAGTTTATGATCCTCCACTTCAGGCAATAGATTTTTCATTAATTGCTTCACATTTAAATCCAAATCAGTCACAGTTTCCGGAAGCCCCCTGATACGGAAGTTATAACGGCGTGATCTATTCTCAATATCATCGACTTTGGACAATACTTCCTCCATTTGATATTGGATTTGCTGTATATCCGTCCTGTTTTGATTAGTATGCAGCACAGTTTTATCCAATTTTGCTTCTATAGTGTCTATACGCATACCCAGCTCACGTAGGTCAGTCCTGATCTCGGTAGTAATCTGTTTAGCCATTTTTTGCAGCCCCTGTTCCAACATTTCAGCAAATCGCACTAGGATGCTCTGATCTTCCATCCCTCCTCCCAAATTCACCTCAATGTCAGTACCTATGGGGCTTGAGGGGAGGGAGGCTTGTTGTTGTAATATGAGCATGTCCTCTAGTGTCCTTTCTAATAATGAGGACGTTGAGGCAGGGGAGTGCTCCCTTCTTGACTGAGTACTCACCACTGCCTTCTTCTTAGGGATCGATTCCTCTCTCCCCCTTTGTGCTGTGCCGTTCTCTCCACGAGGGCTCTGGACCGCCGCCATCTTTGTCTTGCTGTTAGCTGCTGCTATTGCTGATCCCGTTCGTGGCTGCGTTTCTTTCTTCTTTGAAGTTCTCCCGGCCATCTCTCCTTGCCTGCTGCGTCTTAGAGAGATCTCCCCGGCTCTCCTATGCCATACTCCGATGCCTCCGGTGCTCCAGGACTGTCAGCTGCGGGAGCTACGAGAGCAGGGACTCCATCCGCCTAGGAGCGGAGCTCACGGGGCAGACATCCGGCCCGCTGGTCTCCGCGCATGCGCCCCTTGCCCCAGCCACTAGCATGAGGATTTAAAAGGAAGAGTAGCAAAGAGAAGGGAAACTACCATGGATTACAGTAAGGCACACATTACAGTATTGGTTTATGTTAAAAAATCGGAGGGTTTAATGTCACTTTAAGGTTTACATTTACATTAAATAATAAAAGATCTTCATTTTTCACGATAGGTTCCTTTTAAAAGCTAATATTTTCTTTGCTGTTCATCACAGTCCATCATTGCCATTGGCACTTTGGCATTTCAGGCACAATTTCATGTCTATAACTTACCTGCGGTGGAGCGATGGATTACGGTGGTCTAGGTGGAGGTGGAGCAGTTGGTCTCTGACATGACTGCAATTGAAGAAAAAGCTAAAGTAAGTAAATGTCAATGACCATTCCTAGCAATAGAAGAAAGGGAGAGAGAAGAGAGAGAAGTGAATGAAGGAACTGCGAAGAGGTGAAGATTAGTTGGTTTTATATTTTACCAAAAAATTGGGTAATAATAATTGTTTCCTAACATAATGTAAAAAGAAACATATTTTTTCTAAATTTTCAGTAATTGTTCCTTAATATAGTAAAACATGACCCCCCCCAAGTGTGATTAAATACCACCAAAAGAAAGATCTATCTGTCCCAATAAATAATTATGACAAATCACGGCTTGAACTATCTTGCTTTGCATGTAATGAGTCTATCTCATATATTAGTTTCACCTTTTAAGTTGCATTAGTGAAATAAATGAACTTTGCACGATATTCTAATTATTCGAGTTTCACCTGTATATATATATAAAATTCATTTCAGTACAGCGTTGCATGACGGAATAAATGTCAGTCAAATTACCGCAGCGCTGAATACTGAAAATTGGCCTGGATGGGAAGGGGATGTAACATATGGTCAGCAAGTGGTTAAAAACGCATTGATGCAATCTAGGGAATACTGTAGACCTTACAAACTAGCAACTATACCTGGATCAAGAACAAGATACTTACCATTTTGGGTGAGCTTTCATGGTAAATTTGAGGCTTTTGAGACTGGTCCGGTGGCTGTGGAGGAAACCTTGGTGATACTTGAGGCTTCTGAGACTGTGCTGGGGGCATAGGAAGGTACTCAGCACTCCCCGGATTCTGCTGGAGAAAAGATGATTCTAAGATTTAGAAGAGCATTTTGTGTGTTTACTTCCCGACTCTCATCTGCCGGCACAGTTGAAAAAAAAAACTAATGCTGCCTAGGTCATACACATCAAATCATCAATCTATACAGAATATATTATATGAAAGTTTTGTGCCCAGCATTCTGTTATAAATTATGATAAAAGTATTTTTGTGGCTGAGCTCCATTTAATATCCCCTTATCCAGAACCATAGGACACTTGCGATCCTGTCTCTGGTTTCTGCGGCATTACTCTGTCATTAATGACAACAGTGAAGAATCTCCCTCGCCAACACAGGAGTGACACCTCGCTTATCCGGGCCTGAAAGGGATTGGCGCAGTAAAAGCAGTTGAGCATTTCTCTGGCCCTCTACAGCAATTCCGTCACTGGTAATTTGTGACTTTTGGCTAAGATCAAGTGTAGTATCTGTTCTTATCAGTTTTCGGTGGGGAAAAGAACCGTCCTTGCGGGGGATGGTTACTTAGTACTCGCTGGAGTGAAAGAGCGTGTGGGGCGGCTTCCTGTGAGAGGGGAACCGCTCAGTACATGGCTTTCTGACTGAACGGATGCGAAGCTTGGTCTGGCTCGAGGGTTCGGGGGCGGCAGAAGCCCGTGGTGTTGTGCCCCCTGGGGGTGGCGTCCCAGGGGTGCGCAGAAAGTCACATGGGTATGGGACCCCACTTGACTCACTGTGCACTTGGTCACACACCACCTTGCTTTTTCTGCACAACGCCTCTTGGACAGGCCTTATGGCTAGTCCGGGGCAATATTTTTGCACTCCGGCCCCTAAGGCCTGTCAGCGTGGTGCACTGACACTTTAGTATTATTTATTGCACTCTATGCACGATGCACGATTGGCTTTTTGATTGAATTACCCACAGATTGCGGAAGGTGCAGGTTCCTTCGGGGCCTATTCCTGATGTAGGGAGGGGGTTCTGTGCCTCTTACGGGGTTCTCTGCCTCCTCCCACCCAGGAAGTGGGTCTCTCTTCGGGAGAGCCCACTTGCCAAGTACTATGGGGGACCTGTTTCGGCAGGTCCCCAGAGGAAAGGTCCACCGGCCTTCGGGTTGGTGGACCATAGTATCTCAACCCCTGTCAGGAGCCTTGCGCCCCGGGGGGTCGGGAAATGGGTCCCTTCTTCGGAAGGACCTTGCACCCTTGTGCACGTTTTTGTGTGCTGTGATTTCACGGTTCACTTTTTTTGTTCACAGGGGGAAGTTTGTTGAGATGCACGTCCACGGGCTTCAAAAAAAAAAAAAACTGGTAATTTGTGACTATTGACAGGATCTCAAGTGTGACATGGCCCTCATAATGATATGAGCAGATAAGTGTTGCAGCTAAACAATGGTAATATAATGGACTGTGCCATGTCTTACCAGAGGGGTTGTGGAATGAGGGTTGTGAAGCTCTCGTGTGCCGTTTTGAATGTTGAAAATTGGGTTGGCTAAGTCTGACTGACATTCTACAGATCTCCTGCTACAAATGAAGGAAATAATTGTTACCACAGGAGCTATCAAAATGAATGAGTGAAAGCATAGACCCAATGGTAGGGGCTGTCCTACACAAGAACCCCTACCCTAATATCGTATGAATGTCCCTGTCTGCATATAACATAAGTTCCTCTTAATGATAACATTTCAGTCACCTAATCTGAAACACATAAGCAGATTGCTGAGGGTTACATGGTTTCTAATTGAAGTGATTGTAGAGATTCAACATTGTGCTGTCTTTTTCTTCCATTTAGTTTGTAGCCCCGGAGTAGAAGGCCAGCTTACCAAGCACTGTTGATGGATTATGGGAAGAGGTCAAGCGGGAGATACTTTGTTAGGCCCCTTTCACACAGACATTGACCGTTCCGATCAGCAGGGGATCCATGCATAGATCCCCTTGTCAGGGAACCAATAAACCAGACAGAAAAGGAGTTTATTGAAAATGACAATAAACAAAATTGGCAAAAAAACAATGGTGGAAGTCAAGGACGTCATCAGTGCCAAGCCAGAGGTCAGATGCCAAAGCGGGTAGTCAGCCAAGCCAGGTCACACTGAGAGCAGGATGAACAGATACAATAGCTGGAGTCAGGAACCAGGAGATCAGTCAGCCAGAGCCAGGTTCGTACACGGAGAACAGGAACAACAGCAGAGCACTCTGGTAGATCAGAACACTCGTGGGGCGGAGACTAAATGGACAAGCTGATGGTTAAATTGTGAACAGGTGTTGCATCATTACTCTGAAACAGGACGCTGCCAGAAGTGTGTCAGTAGTTGCAGAATTATGATTTTACAGGTTTGGCCATAAGAGGGCGCCAAAGATGAATGAACAGTGCCAGTCATACTGCAACAGAAGACAGGCTACAGCTCAACAGGACAAGGAAGGGTAAGAAACCCTGACATCCCTGCCGATTGGAGCAAAAGGGAAATGGACAGATATCACTCTTGTGACATCCATGTCTGTTCAGTACAGACTAATTACGGACCCATGTTAGGTCTATGGGGAGTCTGATGTAAGCGGACATGTGTCAGTTCAGATCCATCACGATCAGGTCCATCAAAATGGAACTCTGTTTTTCCAGACAGATGTTATGCGTTTGTGCAATTTAAAAGAGAACTATGGGGTAAGTGTTTTTCTCATAGTTCTCTTAAGGGTCACGGGAGGACATATACTAGCATCCTCCCGTATACCGGGAGCTACAGCTCGCGTTATACTGAGACCACCGCAGACGGGACAGATCCCGACATTACTGTCAAGATCCACCCAGCTGCGTGAGTGACAGCTGGCTCTGCCTATCTTGTGGCAGAGCCAGCTGTGCCCGCTGCCTCCCCCGGCCGTTCCCCCAGTCAGCGCTAGAGGATCGGAGCGGGGAGGGGGGGAATTCCTGCAGGGAGCGTGACTGATAGTCATCGCTCACTGCAGGAAGATGATCGAGAAGTGAGCGACAGTATGTGTTCAGATCCCTGCAGAGGATATGTTTATATACTCATTGATTATACAGCTCTAAAATTCATTTGGTCCGACATATCATAATGTTATTCAATGTTTGTCCAGATGTGGTTACATTATTAGCAAGAGATAATAATCCTAGGTGTGGCTTATCTTAATAGGCCCCTAGTACCTAACACTAATAAATGTTGAAGCAATTATTTTAACATATCTCTCCTGGATGGTCATTTACACCCCTCCAAAAACCCTTATCTTTCCCCCAATTCTGTTGACAGTATGTGTTCACTCACTTCCCGATCTATTGAGCCGACGTGTGACAGTTTCATTGTCACACGTCGGCTCGAACTATGAGGATCACTTACCTCATAGTTCTCCTTTAATAAAACAAAAACACATAGTAGGTTTTATCCCCGTGACATCCTGTAACCCCGGTTTACCCTTTAGCCTAAAGTGCCCCATCTAGACTCCAGTGTGTAGTGCCAACTCATGAATCCCCACTGCCAGTCATACCAATGAGTCCTCCGCTGAAATTTCTTCTTGTACACTATAAACAATACAGCCGCGACTATGATAAGGAGAATGATGACAATGAGTGCAATGTAACCAGAGCCTAGGAAGACAAATGAGATGGCATTTAATAATGACTGAAGGAGATTATTATAATTGCAATTCTCTAGCATGGCTTTGACTTGTTACTTACCTAGCTGTGCTCTGCTGTCACAGTTAGGGGGCACCCAACCTTCTTGGCACTGACACTGCTGTTCATGGTCACAAACCTGTCAGAGAAGCACATTACTTACTCAGGGGTCTATTTATAGACAATTTGCAGAGCCATTTGGGGTGTGAATCTATGTGAACATTTGCTCTGTGCGAATAGAGGCAAAAACAAATGGTTGGTATATTTAATTTTTAGGTCCAATGTAAAGTATGACCACTAGATGGAGCTAAGGAACTAAGTATTTATTGGTATTCTCCTCCGCTCCATCTAGTGGCCATAATATGGTATTACATTGGACCTGAAAAGACATAGAACTAAGAATGTTTGTTTTTGCATCCATTTGCACAGATAAAATGTTCACAGAAACTCTCAGGGAGTATAGCTCTGCATTTTATCTATAAATAGATCCCTTAGCGTATTTGAAACTTAATCAATAAAACAGATTTTAAATGTCCCTTTACAGACTAGACCTATGAAAGGCATATCCCCGTTAGGTCATTTGCTGTTATCTTTTGCTCTAGCCTGTGGCCAGAGTAAGCTGAAAACACCCATTCCCTTCAAAGTCTCCTGTGCTGTTATATGTGTATGGAAACATCAATTACATATTACCACTGCCAGTCTAAGGTCTCATTCACATGGCGATTTTCGGCCATGGTGCTACAAACATACTGCCCATACTTTTTCAGGTCCAATGTAATGTAATGCTGCATTATGACCACTAAATGAAGCTGAGGAAATAAGTATATATTCCCATTCTACAGCGTTTTTCTTCCATGGTGCTGCACGATTACTGCAGATACCTGTGGTTGGGGACCCAGGTGTTCTGATCAGCAGGGGGCACTCAGCCTGTACAATTCAATCACAGACTGAATGGGGCTAGAGCTGTCCATGGCTGCAAGCATGTATGCGCATATCCAGCAAGCCAGATGAGCAGTCCTGGACACAACCTATGTGCATCAAAGGTTGGATATCTATCCCTAACTGCTGGTAACTGATGGATGTGTGGGTACATGTGGATACATGCTTACAGCCACGGGCAGCCTTGGCTTCTTTCAGGCTGTCATTAAGTTGCCACTAAATGGGAACACCTGGGATCCTGGCCACATATATCTGCAGTATACTTGCAGCACCATGGCCGAACACCACCAAGTGAATGAGGCCTAAAACACTGACTGGAGGATGGGAAGTAGAGGACTTATGTTGAAAGCCTGACTCCAACTGTTTTTATATTAGACTAGGATGGACTTGAGGAGACTAAATATTTCTTTGACATTTGCCTTGCAATCTTTGACCCTCATTGGGAGGTTTCACCTTACTTCCTGTCCCTTTGACATCCTATGACAGCACAGCAAGAAATGAGCAAAGTGGTGATCATGAGGACAAGAAGAAAGAGTCAGTAATATAACCTGACAGAGGCTAACCCTTCCCCACTTTGCTGAAAAAGAAGTACTTTGTTGCAATCTGTGTCCCATCTGGAGAAAATCTTCATCACTTCCTGTCCTAACAGGAAATGAGGATACATTGCTGCAATGGGGTCACAGGCCATGGTAGAAACCTGACAGGAGACATATCTTGACATGAGTAGAGATCTATGAGAAGAAAAGAGATCAAGGAAAAGAGAAGAGAAGTTCTATTTTTAGACGAGATCAGGAGTTCTATTTTGAGAAGTGAAAAGAAGCAAGGAGAAGTTCTATATTGAGATGAGAAGAGATCATAAGTTCTATCTTGAGATAAGATCATGGTTTCTGAGAAGAGAAGTAAAAAGAGAAGAAATTCAGGAGTTCTATTGTAGGAAAATTAGAGATTTCAGGAGTTGTATCATGAGAGCAGAAGAGATCAGGAGTTCTATTTTGAGAAGAGAAGGGAAGTGAAAAGAAGAGAAGCGAGGAGAAGTTCTTTATTGAGATGAGAAGAGATCAGGAGTTCTATTTGAAAAAAGGAGAGAAGAGAAGAGTGGTTCTATTGTGAGATGAGAAGAGTTTAGGAGTTCTATTTTGAGAAGTGAGGAGAAGTTCTATATTGAGATAAGAGATCAGGAGTTCTATCTTGAGAAGAGAAGTTCTATCTTGAAATGAGAAGAAATTAGGAGTTATATTCTAAGATGAGATCAGGATTTCTGAGAAGAGAAGAAAAGAGAAGAGAAGAAAAGAGAAGAAAAGATAGGAGTTCTATCGTGAGCAATGAAGAGTTTAGGAGTTCTATTTTCAGAAGAGAGGTTCTATATTGAGATGAGAAGAGATCAGGAGTTCTATCCTAAGATGAGATCAGGATTTCTGAGAATAGAAGAAAAGAAGAGATAGGAATTCTATCAGGAATTCTATCGTGAGAAGAGAAGAGATCCCGAGTTCTATCTTGAGAACAGAAGCGATCAAGAGCTCTGTCATGAGAACAGAAGATATTGTGAGTTCTATAAAGAGAAGTTCCATCTTGAGAACAGAAGAGATCAGGAGTTCTATCGTGAGAAGAGAAGAAAAGAGGAGAGATCGATATTGCTTCTTGCCCGGCACAAACATTTTGATGTTGCTATCTTATTTGGTGCACTCACCCCATGTCCTGGGCATTTGGCAGAGCATTTCTGAACATCAGCAACAGAGATGCATCTCCCCTTGTTACACATCTGCAAAATGAAATATATTATGTAGTACTATACCAACAACATTACAAACCCAAAAACCCCCCCACAAAAGCATCATATCAGTCAGACACACAATTATAATAGTAATAAAAAAACATCCTAATGGAGCTCAAAGATAAAACATATGTAATTTTTTTATTACTACCAGGGGCGTAACTAGAAATCACAGGGCCCCATAGCAAAATTTTGTATGGTGCCCTGTGATTTCTAGTTAAGCCCACCTGATAACCTTAAACAGCCCACCTGAGGATGACCCTGCAGAGCCCACTATAGACTCTCTATGGTGGGCTCTGCAGGGTCTCAGGTGGGCGGTCAAGCCCTCTTACCTGTCTGCTCCAATCCTCTGTCTGCCTCCTTCTCCTCCGCGATTGCTTGCGGGCCCCGCCTCCTCCATTACTGGGCCCTATCTCCTCGATCCCCGGGCCCCGCCCCCCCATAGCTAAGCCCCACCTCCTCGATTGCTGGGCCCCGCCTCCTACATCGCTGCTGTCGACGGGCCCAGCCACCTCCTCTGAAGCTACTGGTTGTCACCGACTCATCAGCGGCTGTAAGGAGGAACACATCGCTGCACATGTGAATAGCGGCGCATTCCTTCTCACAGCCGTCAGTGACAGCCAGCAGCCGGAGATGCCATAGCGACCCAGGCGGCCCGCACGGCATCAGGGGGATGTCCTGGCCGGGCCCCCGTGCCCCATACCGGCCGCCTAGGACAATGGTGATTGTTACGCCACTGATTACTACACCCCTAAGTCTATGGTGAGCCTTATGGTCCAAGGGTTTCAAAGCACATGAGCAGTGCTTAAGAGCACCCTAGGCTTCTGTTTCATACACATGTAATCCATTGATCTCAGCTTCAGCATACTGCAAAATGATGGCTTAAAGCACATGTAAAACCCAGACTTTTAGATTTAGTTTTAGATAAATTAGGGAAGGGTTAAAGCAGAAGTGAATGTAAAATTGTCAAAAGTGCTGACAGGCATCTTGCCAAGATGAAGTACTTCCTGTGAGCATGTGTGGGAGTTACATCAATAGTGTCCGGCCAATCAAGTGGCTGAAGATTTGGAACTCAGAAGAGGTCTATGAGAAGATGGAAGTGCCAGTGAGTGAGGGGAACAGATCGGGAAAGGATCACATCTGCCTGCCATAATGTGTTAACCCCTTAGTGACACAGCTTCATAAAATGTTTTCGCTTCTGGGGAGCGTAGCAATTTTGCCATTTTTGCAACAGTATGTGTTTGTTTAACCGTATTTTATAAAAAATACCAAAAAAGAAAAAAAAAAGAAATTTTCACAGCGTTGGCAATAAAAATGTGTACATAATTAGTGTAGAAAGTAATTCATAATACATTATTTTATTTGTCCTGATTTATGGGGTTTATCATATGTCTGGGATTTCGGTTTATTTTGGGAGTTATAGATCACAAAATACAAGGAGTGAAATACAATTTTAGAATGTGGTATGTTTGTCTCCGGTCTTTAATAACCTCCTCGGCACTATATTTTCTTATCATTTTTTTATTAAACATATTTTTTTTAAACTTTTTGACTTTTCTAAACTTTTTTCTTTTTTTAAATATTTTAATAATTAAGAAAAAACTTGGGGGCACTAAGGAGTTATTTTTTCTATTTACATGGGCTTTGATACTTAGTATCTCTGAGTAGAATACAGTATTCTCTTCAGAGATACTTTGTATCGTTTTTGTAACACACAGCCGGCTAACAGTTTACAAAACACAGTGAGCTGCTGCCGACTCTGTGATCACCTCTCGCTGTGACCACCTAATCTGCTGTTAAAGGTCTGCCTCGGACCCATCAACAGCAGTAACTCAATGAGCACTAGTCCCTTCACAGACCAGCGCTTATTGTACCGAATCACAGGATATTTATTTATTTCAGGTATTTATATAGCGCCGACAATTTACACAGTACACATTCACATTAGTCCCTGCCCTCAAGGAGCTCACAATCTAAGGTCGCTATCACACATGCACACAGGGCAAATTTAGACAGGAGCCAATTACCTACCAGCATGTCTTTGGAGTGTGAGAGGAAACTGTAGTACCCAGAGGAAACCCAGAGGAGAATATGCAAACACCTTGCAGAAGGTGATCTGGATGGGATTTGAACCAGGGACCGCTAGTGCTGCAAGGCAGAAGTGCTAACCACTACAACACTGTGTGATAGTCCCGTCATCGGTTGGGAAGGGGTTAAGCTGATTGTCTGCCTGTTCCATTCGGCTGAGAATTTTCCAACCTGTCCCTTCGATCAGCTGATCGAGGCATGCTGGGCGACGGTGGCACCAAGCCTGTGAATGTCGGCCGGTTCATCGGGAACCAGTCACAATTTGCACCATGTTACCTTACTTTAATATGCTGTGCACTCTAGTATAATATGGCAAACAGCCCCTGGGGCCCATTTTTAAATTTATTTTTAAATCAGTGGTTTACTTCCACTTTAAAACCCTTGTCAGGTTAGTTATTTGTTTCCTGCAATTTCCCTTCACTTCCTGTCCTAAAGATGCAACAGGAAATAATAGAGATCTCTCCAAAATGAACAGAAATCCCATTTTAGAGTGGTAGAAACAGGCGATATAGCAAGTGCTAGTTTCTACTTGCTCTATGGATGCTAAGGTTGGACAGAGACCTCTACTGAACATTGATGTTCCATGGGCATGCATTTGGATATGAGGGGGTAGAGCAGTTCTCAAACAGTTTGGGTATAGAAACAGGTGTCCCCATTGGAGGATCTTTTCTAACCCTTTGCTATGGTGACAATCAACAGTTTTTGTATTTCCCGACACTTTTTGTCTAAGTGACAGTGGACGCTGGGATAAATAGAGGGGTGAAGCTGTCCAGCAGGGACTTGGCAAGGAAAACTTGGCAAATAGTCTAACCCTTCCCCTAGTCTATATGTAATAAAAAAAGAACATATATGCAAAAAGGCTCAATGGAAAGGGCAGAAAGTGCATAACACTAACATCATATAATCCATACTCACACTGTTATTCCTACACCAAGTTCCATCCTCGATCAGCACAGCTGGATTCAGGGTTTTGCAGTCTGAATTTCGGTTTGACATAGTGCAGTAACCGCTTCCAGCAATGGGTTGTGAGTAACCCCCAGAGCAGAATAGCACTCTGCACTTCACATCCCTGCGTACATAGATCATAAAGATTAGATCCAAGGACCACAATCTTAGAGAGTATGTAAACCACATTGAAATACAATTGAAGGGAGCCACAGTGAATCAATGAAAAGAAATGAACTTATACATATTTGACCTCCTTTTGGCTTCATACCATTGTGAGAAAATTCATGCAGCAAATGTTTGACAGGGGGGGAGGTTATTTGATATTGCCATGGATTGGTAAAACAATGCTTTTAGAACTCTAAAGGGTTCCAAGGTGACTCTGCTCAGGGGCCACAGTGTAGACCAGGGAAGTCGTGAGCTGGGTGTGAGAGCCCCAGGGGAGCCCAGGGGACTGTGCTTGGGGCTCTAGGAGGACAAGATGAGGAAAGGGGTTAATAAAGTCAGAGAGCGGCCCTCAGAGTTCTCTCAAGGTCCCTAGGATGTCTAAAGTCAGAAAGGGGTTAATGACACACCTCCTGTAAGGGGCCCCTGGGTGACTTTGGGGCAGTGGAATGACAGGGTATGTGAGGCTGACTAAGGAGACTCAGGAGGTACAGGTTGGGCTAGGGTGGGTAGAGGTAAATGGTTCCCAGTGAGTGGCCCTGTGGAGCTGCACTCACAGGCCACAAGGCCACAATGTGCACAAGAAGAAGGGCTCTCACATTCAAGGTGTAGCCCAAGATCCATCCCACTGCATTCCACTCTTCTACAATGTGTTCAGCAGATGGCTCTGCCAACTGTACTTGTGTTTACCTCTGCCAGTGCTCCACCAGCCTCATCCCTTATCCCAACAGCCTCATCCCACTTGGAGGCAGCCCATAAAAATGGGGACACATTTCATCCATGAGCTGCCTCCTGAAAATGACAGCCTTCCTCAATCATCCCTCCCAACAACCTCCACATCACAACTATGGTGTCTCTAGTTCCTCCCATACAAGACATAGGAATGTTGTAGAGGACAGCTGGATGAACCATTGAGAGCTGTATGTGAGCAGAAGATAGTCAGTCTCAGTTTCAGAGTTAGTTTTCGTAGTAACACTAGTCGGGAACTACTTTTCAGTGGAGCAACATTCTGAAGCCCAGGAGGCAGGAGAAGTAAGAATAATATTTAGTCTTTCCAAGAACTTGGCTAATTGAGAGTTTTTCCTTTTGGGAGAGGATCACCTTAACCATTAACTTGAACGTATTGCTACCACTAAACTCAAACCTCAGGAAAACGTGAATGTCCATAGTCTGAGCACAGGTGCATGGTATGTGTTAAGTTTATGGATTGCATTGAGATGATGAGTCAGAGGATGAATAATAATACAATCAATTAATTTTTCACATGTGACAAATTTTTAGCGTTTTCTACATGCAGTATTATGCACTAGCCATGGACACACGGAAGGCTGCTGAGAGCTGCATCAAATATGCCACATGTGATCCCCATGCAAGTGGATGTCAGCAAACTTCAAATGTTATATGTCTAACTTTGGTTACCAATTTACACTTACCTGGATGTACAGTGATCACCAGCTCCAGTTTTCTGACAAAACCCTCTCTTCATTGTATCACAGCAGGAATCATCTGCTACAACTGACTCTAATGTAAAGGGGAACATACACAAAGAATCACTTAAAGCGGACCTTTACACTGAAAAAATCTAATTCTACCAATGCATCCCTCTATGTATGATGATTAATAATAACATAGACATGTCAGGTGTAAAATGCTGTGATTGTGAAATACTTGCAGAGCGTTCACTTCCTGCTTTGAAAGTGCAAAATGGCTTCAGTTTGCCAAAGCAATGCACACTGGGATTGCCTTGTCATCAGCAGAGCATTGCTGGGAAATCTCATCTGTAATCTCATGAGATCTCAAGGAAAGGCATTTTCCTCCCCAGAAATTATGTGCATGGCCACATGTCCTAAGCACATGTCTAGTCACATGTGCCAGAAATCCAGGAAGTAAAAAGGAGAGCTAACAACCTGCCCATAATAAACATGGCCACTGTCAGAAGACTGGGAAAGAAAAGAGAAAAAGGTATGCAAAGAATACAAAGCCGGCAATGGTCTAGAAGTATGTGTTTGTAGATTGTCATCACTAGATATTTCTAAAGGTGCGTTTGTTGATATTTTAAATATATGGGGAAAGGAGCGCTTTAAACAATGTAAAATATTCAGCATTTAACCTTAAGCTAAACTCCAGCTTTCCCTTCAGTCTTGCACAGTTGTACTACCTCCTCTCCTGGACTGAAATGTCTACTCCTACTGATACTATATTCACAATCACATATTATGATAGAACAACCTTTCTCAAGCTTTTTAACACAGAGGAACTGTTGCTAGAAATGATTATACCTACAGCTCACGGTACATTAGTTTGATCTGGCAGTTGTAGAACGTATTATATAAAGGAGGAAAGAATGTGGCATAACTAAAGTATTCAACACCTCGGGCAGAATCGTTTTAAACACCCACTTTCTGTATATGGGAAAATTATTTTTAGTAATAACTGGGGATGCACCGAAATGACATTTTCAGACTGAAACTGAACTTTCTAATTTGTGAGGAAGAAACTAAAACCGGAAATTACTTTTTTTCCAACCTTTTTAGAATATCTTCAATTACTTTTAAATTGTTTTATTTGTATTTATTTATTTTTTACTTTACTGTTAGGGGCTCTGGGGAAATATCAGGGGTCTGAACATAGAAGATATTGAGGACACAGACTTCCTTTTTTTTTTTTTTCTGCAGCCCCAGCACTCAGTAAACAGGAAGCTCTCAGTACAGAGTCTTCCTGTTCATTCACAATCTGGAGATAGTAAAAATGTACTCTCAACTCAGTCATAAATGGACAGAAAGCCTCTGTACTGTCAGAGACAGCGGCACAGGTGACCCCACACCTGCGCAGGCACCCACGCAGGCAGACCAAACACGTATGACCACACCAGACAGGGCAGAATGGATTATATAGAGTTTATTAAACAGCAACACTAAACAACACCCAAAAGCAAACATAAATAAGTAACGTCAACAAGACTACAAGCAGGTAATGGCAACAGGAGGACAGGCAGGTAATGGCAACAGGAGGACAGGCAGGTAATGGCAACAGGAGGACAGGCAGGTAATGGCAACAGGAGGTATCTAGGACTGCAAATGGGTAACTGTCAGGGCCCAGGGGGCGATTAGTGTAACGGATCTCAGCTGCGGATTGTCTTTAGCTTTTAAGGCCACTCAGTTTTGAATCCCTGGCGTCACTCCCAGGCTTTAGCGGGGAGTTGGGGGATTCTAACATCATCTAGCCCAAAATAAACAAAAGCTATGTTACTCAAATGAGTAAACTGCTCCTAATAGTCTTGTTATTCTGACTCCGATCGTTGTGATAGCGAGATATATCCCTTTCTGAGACCTCTATGCCTGGCCTGTATAAGCAGATATACTCACTGCGGACAATCCTCATCAGATAGCTGAACTCGGCAATACCGATTCATTCAAAAGAGGTGTTTATTCTTTAACATCAGGGTTACAGCAGATGATAGGAACAGCAGTTGAACGGTTATAGTATTGTGCGGTCAGAAAATGATGCCTTTCCTCCGTACTGTGCAGATTACCTGTGTGTCCTTGTTACATGTGGCTTTCAACTGTGGCCATGACACAGGAAGTACTGCACACAGGAAGAAGGGTGGGGCTACACTAGGGGGAAATACATCGTCACATGAGGAATAATTACAGAAAAACATGTACATTACAACAAAAGGCCACTAGATGGCAGCATAGGATAACACATGAATTTAGCTATGAGAAAATAGTTAGGCAAATCACACTATATAAATTCTAACCTATATAACAATGCTAATATTAACTGAGACTATGCATCTCATATTCTATGCCCCTATTGGGGCGGCACACTCCCCGTCTGGCATGGTAGTGCCACTATTGACATCATAACGGTAGTTATGCAAATAAACAATTAACAACTATTAAAGTCCATAAATGTGAACTTGTAACTTGTCCTCTGGACCTGAAAATAAAGAAAGAACATATATCCACAATTCAAATATAAGATGAAATCTGGAACAGTCCTTTCAAGTGCAGTAAGTCACTCCGTGGGTGGCAACTTGTTAAGTTCCTTAACCCCTATTGGGGCGGCACACTTGTTATGAGGAAAGAGTAATTATATATTATAATGCTTCATATGATATAACAGGAATTGTCCTGCTTAACACAGAGTCGAATTCTTTAGGTACTACAGCACATACAATAGGTCATGACATGCGAGAGCGTCAACATTCCAGTTAGACTCCTTCTAATACGGTGTACTATATTGATCTCCCTTGGCAATGAAGCACTAGCAGGTCAGCAGTGTATATAGAAGGTACTTGCGGTTAGTATGCGGTGGGAGGAAGATCAGCTCCTTCCAGGGGCAACCCCTCCAGGCATAGTAGGTGGTCCAAGGAAGGTGGTCCCGAGCAGGTAATCCAGGAACCAAATCCAGGAGAGGAGATCCCAGGGAGACAGGCTCTGTGGTAGCAGGTTCCGGCGTGAGCAGGCCTAGCAACACCAATATTGGAATGCCCTGCTCACGTCTTACGGAGTTTAAATAGGAACGGCGGATTGACGGCATTCTACTTCCGCGTTCCAGCGTGGAACGCATCAGCCGCATCAGGCACTCCGGGACGTTACAGCCACTTCCGCGTTCCAGCGTGGAACGCATCGGCTGCGTCACGGCACTGTAGGACGTTACAGTAACCGGGCTCGGGACACAAACAGGGTTCAGGACTGGTAACAGGGTTCAGGATGGGAAGCAGGTTTCACCGGAAATGGCGACAGAACTGGGGACTCAGGATTAACAGGAAACAATACTGAGCCATCATCCTGACTGTAGGGAGGGTTTAAATACCCTCCCAGGAAGCACCAGGTGATGGCTAAGTGCTGAGAGACTGGGAGACACCCGCAGGTGAGCACTGGAGCTGCAGGTTCCAGCGCCACCAAGTGGTGGTCTGGTACCTAACAGTTCCTGGCTACCCAGACACCTGCAGGTGAGCACAGGAACTGCAGGGCTTAGCTCCAGCACCACCTGGAGGCGCTCTGGATCCTAACATAAACTTCCTGTTCGTTCATAAAGTGAGCAGATAGTAAATATTTACTATGTCACCATATATCAATGAACAGAAAGTTATGCATACTACTTCCTGTTCATTCATAACTGGGAGCACAGTAACTAAATACTATGTCCTCAGTTATTTACAAACACTGAGAAGGGAATTTATCAAAATTGGAGCAGACAAAATCTGGAGCAGCTGTGCATGGCAACCAATCAGCCTCCCTCTTTAATTTTCAAATCTTAACTGAACAAACTGAAGAGAGAAGCTGATTGGTTGCCATGCACAGCTGCTCCAGATTTTATCTGCTCCAGTTTTGATAAATTCCCCCACGAGTGGTCAGTAGAGATCACTCAGTGTTTGTTTAGTACATTAAAGGATCAGTAATTATTTAACATAGTTACCGATCCTGAAGCTCTGCCCTTTCCACCTCCCTGTGGTGCTTTTTGCCCGCTCGGCCTCCCAACAATTTCTTTCCTCTCTACTGTGCGCCGCCAGCTGAATTGGCTTGGGGTCCCTTTCAATCCCCACTGCCTATGCCAACAAAGGCGAGGGAAAGCAGCAGGAATGGGAGAGGACACAGGCCGAAGCATGCAGCTGGCTCCCAGTGGGAAGGAGAGAAGCTGGAGATGTACCGCATTTTCGGCCATTTACTATCTATCTATCTATCTATTATTTTGCCCATAGGTCCATTTTCGGCCAAAAAGTATTGGCAGAGTATAAATTGTTCAGAAGGGCTGTTTGTTACCTGGACCCCAGTATCTCCTACATTGACCTTGGAGAGTGGGGCAATTTCCATTGTAGCAGTAACCTTTTCCGCTCATGCAGGAGACTCCATTAACCTGGAAGCGGTCAGAAGGGCACATAGGAGATTTCCCGTCACACATCTCTGACAAGTCACATTCGTCTTTAACTGGTCTACACACTGATCCTGCAGTCTTCAGCTGTGAGGAGACACAATGATATATCATATTTTTATAAATCAAATATTTTACCTGGTATCTGGTCAGCTTGCATGTCTAGTAGCAAAGAGCCAAACATAGAATATTCATCTTCTAGTAGATAAATAATGGCCTGGTGGTTGTGGGGGTCAGAAAAAAATCTGAAAGGGGTTCTAGCCTTCTCATACTCTACTTAGGAAAATTAGGTTTATTTTTGTCTTTGTTGCTGTTGGAGGCTCAGTCAAAACTTGACAAAGGTTCTTGTAACCCATCCCAACTCTACTAAACAATGTTGGCTGGACAAACACATTAACTACATGGTTTCAGTACAATGAAAAATAATAGGTTATAGCTTTATACACAACATTTTTTCAATGCATTATTAAGAGACCCTGTCACCTACATGAGATTGCATCATGCATGGGGCAATTTACTAATCAGAGAAAGCAATGCATTCTCTCTGCCGGTGTTCATGGTAATGTTACTGTTGCACATGACCCATCGCACTCCTGACTGGCAAATCCCAAGGTCCGCGGTGGGTGCTGCAGTGATAAGCGGATGGCGCTGCAATCACAAGCAATACAGAGAAGAGTCACTGGCACACTGACTGCGATAGAACTTCGTCCTTTATTGACACAAGTCCAATATTACAAAGCAAACTTGTTTCCATTGTCATATTAATGTTGCAACCCAATGTAAATGTGGTCAGGACATTGTGTTGTGGAATGTTATCGTTACACCAGAAAAGGTGTTTGAGAGTTGATCATCACTGCAGTGAGAAAACAAGCACACACAGACAGGGCCGGATTTACTCTCTCTGCTGCCCCCTACTGAGTACAAAACAAGCGGTGGCTTTCCCACTGCACATTTAGCTCTGCTTGCCCAAAGCAGGGCAAATGTAGAAAACAACTACCCCACCCGGCGCCCGGAACTGCATGTCCCGGGCATCGGGAGATAGGAATTCCACACCCCTGCTGTCCCTCTACTCCCTACTGCCCCAAGGCCGGGCCTTGGTTGGCCTTGTGGGAAATCCGGCCCTGCACACAGACACACAAGGTTTTTTCTTGTTACAAGCGGTTCCTTTGTTAACTGCTATGTCTGACAAAGTCCATTCTAGACACACTGACTAGTGGGTTGGTGCTTCCGTCATTTCTTTTCTTTGAAGATTTACACAAGGATCACCTGTAGGGCCCATGTATAGATAGAGAACTGCCAACTTAACCCACAAATTAACCTATAAACGAATACTAGTACACATTCCCACCAAACCCTCTAACCCTCTACCCAAGGGTCCAGCATACCTTTTTTGTAATAATTAAAATGATGTGGACCAGTAGCTTCTCTACCAAACTGTATAACCAACTCATCCTCTTTTTTTTTCTCTCGCTCTTTTTGTCGAGTTCCAGAACCATTTGTTTTCCTTATTTGAAAATGAAGAGCAAGTTTTACCTGGCAATCTGTGCAACACTCCCCCTCTGCACACTGAGTGCCCGGTCTAAATTTGCATGTAGTGGCATCGCAGCAGTTGTTGGCACATTCCTATAATGAGAAGAGGAAGGTGGTCATTCAATCCTACTTGGGTATAAATGGCTCTACTTACTACACTGGGGATGGATCACATGTCTGTTTTCTGTCATATAATAATTTGTGATTTAATCATTTAATCATCCTTGTGGGCTTATACAGTATAAGAAAGAAATATAGACCGCTAATGCTCAGGGCCGGATTTCCCACAAGGCCAACCAAGGCCTGGCCTCGGGGGAGCAGGGAGTAGAGGGGCAGCAGTGGTGTGGAATTCCTATCTCCCGACACATGCAGTTCATAATGCTGCACGGGGAGTCTACCACTCCCTACCTGGGCCTAAGTGGCCATTCCACAGTTCCAGGATTGCTGGGTGGAACTTGCTTTACCATTCATAAAGACTTTTTGAATTGGTAATACAGATCGGATTCATTAGAGCCGACAAAAAATAAATCCGCATACTATATCTTATCATTTTTAGAAAAAGTAAAATAACTGGGGAATATAAGGGATAATAAGGGAAAGGTGCTGCTTCTCTGACACAGATAAGTTTATAGGTGATGAGATATAATTACCTCAACCATGCCGCAGTCACATTCCTCTCCAGCCTCTGTGAATTTATTTCCACACACCGGGTCATTGTAAATATCACCTTTTCTTGGCTTGTTCTTTATACAGAGCGGCATTTGTTGCTCAATGAAATTCTGATAGCTCTGATGACTGCAGGAGCTGAACGTGTCTGGCAGGACATTGCTGTATATAGGGAGATAAAGAATGGGATACAGTGTTCAGGAGGTCAGGCATACGTTTTTATGTTGAGAGGTAAGCAGCTTATACATGAGCCTGCACTTGAAGGAACAAATTGTATTTAGAGCTTAAAGGAGAACTATGGGTTTAAGGCTTTTCCCCATAGTTCTCCTTAGGGTAATGGGAGGACACAAACTAGCGTCCTCCTGTCACCCTAGGCTCAGTATACCGCTAGCTGTAGCTCACGATATACTGAGACGCTGCAGCTGAAGCGGATCCCGACAATTGTGCCGGGATCCACCCAGCTGCGTGATAGGCAGAGCCAGCTGTACCCACCCCCTCCCCCGTCCGTTCCGCCAGTCAGCGCTGGCGGATCGGAGCGGGGAGGGGGGAATCCAGCGCCTCCCCTGTCACGGCAGAGAGCCGTGACAGGATCGAGAGGTGAGCGAACGCCGGTATGTGTTCGCTCACCTCCCGATCTACTGAGCCGACCTGTGACAGTCTCATTGTCACAGGTCAGCTAGAACTATGAGGTGAGTGAAAAGCACTCACCTTATAGTTCTCCTTTACAGTGATATTAATGTTGAAAGTAGGGATGCAGCAATAAAGTTTTTTTGGTATCGAGAATGAGTACTGATATTTTTTTCGGTACTCGCCGGTACCAAATGCCGATACCAAATGCCGATACCAGAAGTCCCATTAAGAAAGCTGGGTTGCGTGTAATGACTCGCCGCCCTGCTTCCTGAATAGCCGGGTCATGTCGGAAATCCATTACTGCATCTAATATAATGAGAAATACTCGTCTGAAACAGGTACATGAATTTGTCTCATCTAGTTAATATGTGTTGTGGCACTGAGGCTGGAGTGTCCATATCATAGGCACTCCGTCCTCAATGCATGTTCAGTCCCCGGACCGCACATTGATTGTCATTGATTGCTATGTGTTACATACCGGTGAGCATATATATACACTGTATGTCAGGATGGCTGATAGCAGCCCAAAAACAGCCACTCTTAAAAGTCAATTGCTTCTGCTCCCCTTGCAGACCTCAGATGGTGCAACCTTGTAAGTGCCACAAATAATTAAAAGAGGCCTTATGGAGGGATTTTTTTTTCTGGTTCAAGAATGTAACCCCTTGATGCTTCCATCTATTCAAGCTTCACCTGCCTGCAAGCAGTGGAGAAGTAAAACACAGTGGCTGGTATCAACTTGGCAAGCCAGTTTTTTTATCTGCAGTTAAATTGTAAGTCTAGCAATACATGAGCTTATATAAAAAAAAAAATGACATGGCATTCTATTGGTGCAAATTTTATGTGCACCATTTCAGGTGCACTGATAGCCCAATTTAAAAAAAAATGGGCTGCCTAACAACGTGCCTCAATGTATATAAATATTTTTCTGAACATTACCATTTCTACACAACCTCATTCTGCACTGTACACTTCACCTTCCACACTGCACTAGTCTACGCACTGTGCTGTACATTCCCTATTCCACATTGCATTTTAGTTAGGTATGCACCGATACCGATACTAGTATCGGTGCCGATACCGAGTATTTGGGTGAGTACTCGTACATGCACAAATCTTCCGATACCTTCCCCGATACTGGAACTTCCAGTTGGAGGGAGATTTCTTTTGACAGGTGGGAACGAGCGTGCAGCCTTCCCCTTCTGCACCATACTAGGCCACATTCCCTCGACATGGGGAGGGTTCTTTGCGAGGGAACATGGAGTCAGGAAGCTGGCTCCATGCTGTTTGGCCGGAAAGCCGGCTTCCCAGCCAATCAGTGTCGAGCCGGGCAAACAAATCTGATAATATGGCGACACGACCCCCACCCTGCAGACAAATCATGCCCCTCACATAGATCCTTAGCAGCAGTCACTACCGTACCAGTCCCTCGGCCAGCTGGGCAGACACCGCTCTCTAAGTTCTCCGGGATCTGCCCACATCTCCTGTGTGCACAGCGCCCACGTGATCGGCCCTCTACCTGCTACTGCGCATGCACAGGATTTCTGAATGAGAGCGCTGGGCAGTCTGCGCATGCGCAGTAGCAGGCAGAGGGCCGATCACGTGGGCGCTGTACACACAGGAGATGTGGGCAGATCCGGGAGAGCTTGGAGAGTGGTGTATGGCCAGCTGGCTGAGGGATTGGTACAGTAATGACTGCTGCTAAGGATCTATGTGAGGGGAATGAGGTGCCTGCAGGGTGGGGGTCATGTCATGTCACCATATTGTCAGATCTGTTTGGCCGGCCTCGATGCCGATTGGCTGGGAAGCCGACTTCGCAGCGAATAAGCATCGAGCCGGCCAAACAGAATGGAGTTGGCTTCCTGGGTAAACGAGAAGCCGGGTGGTGGGCAATGACATGCCGCCTGGCTTCCTGATTGCCCGGATATTGGTACTCGATACCGAAAAACTGGTATCGGTGCATCCCTAATTTTAGTGATTGGGTTTACATCTACAGTACTTTCAGCTGCTGTGAAAATTAGTATTAGATTCACTCACCTTAAAGAAGGTGCCATGATACAAGTTTTAAGGTGGCATTTGCAGATGCCTTCATCATGATCCATTCCGAGATTGTGTCCCATTTCATGTGCCATGGTTGCACCAACTAGAAAAGGATCTGCAGAGTGATCCTAAGAATATTGTTAGAGGGATGAATGATCAGAACTTAAAGAAAGCATAACATACAGAAGATGAATCATCCTGGTGTAATGTTAAAGTTCTCAGGTCAGGATATGACTCCCCAAAAAATTCAGATCAGGGGAATAGGAAAGATTAGGAAGTCATTTGAACTCAATTTGGAACTTAATGCATCCTATTTTATGTATCAACTACATGTACTGTTATTAGAAGCTGGGTATAAAATGTTGGTTTATAGTCATCAGTCATAACCTGTGTATCTTGGTCAAACAAGAGTTTTTAACCCTACCCATCGTCCTAAAGTAGAAGTTTAGGCTATACAACACCCCATACTACCTCCCCACTGCTCCCCATTGCGCACACAATTTAGCAAAACTGCAATTAGAAAAAACAGTTTTCTGTTCTGACAGCTACATAACAGACTATTGCAAACGTTTGGCTCATTCATTCCTTGTGTTTCATTAACGTTAGGTCTAGGATCCACTGGACCTTTTCTAATGAGAAGCTTTCTGCTTAGTTACTGGGCAATATGCCTAAATTCAATAAGGTTTTGGACCCTTGGGTTATTATTGACCAATTTGCCCCTTGACTTTGATCATTGGTTGCTTGAAATGTAATGATCGTGCACCCCTGGTAAGCCTTTTCCACTCTTTCCTTCCCTCTCCTTTCCCTCCTCCATATGTTCTCATTCCCTTTTTTCTTGCTTCACTTTCTGGTCTCTTTCTTTCTCTTTTTTTCTTCCATATTGAAGTTGTTTTTGCTTCTTGGATATTTTGTTTTGAAGCCTTGCTTCTTGTAGGAGACACACTGTAGACATGTGTCCCAGCAAAAAAATGTGTTTTGTTTCAGATTTTACGTTATTTCGTTTTTTGGGATTCAGGTCAGAAAGTCAATTCATTTCGCTATATGGATTAATCTGAATCTGAATTTTCGTTACTTTCGGATGCGTTATATAATTAGGAACGAACGCTCATTGCAGCAAAGTGACATTAGAGAAAAAAAAGTGAAATTTTTCTTTAACTTTTGACTGTCCACAGAACCAAACCTTTTCCAGACACTTGATCCGAGGAGCAGCCTGGCAGAGCAGGAAATGAGGTGGGAACGAGCGTGCAGCCCTCCCCTTCTGCACCATACTAGGCCACATTCCCTCGACATGGGAAGGGTTCTTTGCCGGGGGGGAGGGAAGGGCGGCAGATTTAGATAAGCCCTCCTGCCCGCAGAACTCCACAACCATGGGGCCAGCATTGTGGAGAAGAGGCCCTTGTCCTCATCAACATGGGGGCAATGTTCTTTTCCAGGGCTCCCACCCAGGCAAAGCACCCTTCCCATGTTGAGGGGATGTGGCCTGGTATGGTGCGCCCTTCCACCCCCCATTCCAGCTCTGCCAGGCTGCTGCTCAAATCAACGTATCTGGTAAGGGATTTTAAGGGGGGAACCCATGCTTTTTTTTGGTTTGCTTTTTTGGCGTTTGAGTCCCACCTAAAATTCCTACCAGACCTAAAGGGTCTGGTATGAATTGGGAGGGGACTTCACTACTTTTTTTATGTTTATATTTAACACTGACAATGACACAATGACATTAGGGAAACATTTTGGATGCATCTGAAATTTCGTTATCGGAAAATTTGGATATGCTAGGATTTGTTATTTCTTTCATTTGGATGTCCGTATATATGCCAATATTCGTCTGAATTTCAATTCGGAACAAAACGAATCACACCTAACAGACTGTGTAAACGGCTGCTATTACTCTAGATGGGCCCTATCGGTTACAAATGTCTGTGACATCTAAACATTTGTTTTTGTATTGATGTACCTTGTTTGTTTGTTTTTTGTACTTCTCTTCCTTGATATTAAATTGTAATGCTCTCACCTTGTGAACTTAATAAAAATATTTTATATAAATATTTAAAGCAAACAAACTTTTTTCCTTTGTTTTTCTATGTGGAATGCAAAGCTCCGTCTTCTCCGCGTGACGTGCGGCTAGTGGGGGCAAACTTTGTCTCTCTCTCTACCTCTGACTACACCTAGAGCAGTGGGTGGCGGAATGTCGCTGCTGTATAGAATGCAGCCTTGTTGTTGGTCCTGCACATTTCACAGAGGAGTCCGGGTTTTGCGGTAACTTAACCTTACAGAAAAATTAGGCAATGGGTGGGCAATGGGGGGCTTAGGGTGTTGTATAGCCTTCTGTGCTTTAGTATTCCACTGTGTACGTTTTACCACTTTTCTGACTCAGAGTTGTCAGTAATATCAATTCCCCATGAGGATGTACTGTCTTTCCTGAGAATGTTTATGGCCAATGTTGAGAGACAAATGCAGCATGCTCATGACAACAGTTTGAGATGCCAGGGGTGTATCTACTGCAAGGCAAACTAGGCATTTGCCTAGGGCGGCACTTTCCAGGTGGGCGCCAAAAAATGCTGCCCCCAAACCAGTTAGGTGAGAGAAAATAAATACATTATATTATAAATTATTCATCAATTACTGCCAGTACTCCTGGACCTGGTGCTTCTTTGACTGGGGGACCAACGTGTCCACCTATGCCGCCTACATGCTGCAGCTCCTTCCTCTTCCTGGTGAATGTGCTGTGCAATGTATTGGTGTGTGTGACCTTCGTCCAGATGCACTGGCAGTTCGGACTTCCATGGGAAACCGGCACCCAAATTTCTGACTTCAGGAGGGGAGGAGCTTCCGCAGGATCCCCAGGGGTGAGATCCAGATGGTCATCGTGCTCATCGGCACCTCCGTGGTGGTGAGATCGAGGAAGTGCAGCCTATAAACTCCATTCAGGGTTATGTCTCTAGAGCGGGGCGAGCTACAGAGCCCAGCGGCCAAGGCTAAAGATGGGTAACTGCAGAATTAGAGGGCCCAGCATATTAAGGCAGAAGATCGGTGTTGCAGCTGCAGAACTAGGGAGCCCATCAAACCAGGAACAGAGAAGGTGGCTATTGCAAAGGTAGAACTAGAGCGTCCCGCTACATAGATAGCACAACCTGTCAGAATCTAGATACACCGTGCGCAGGTTAGACAGGTTATGCAAAATGTCTTAAACAGGAAGGGGTGGGACTAGTTTAGATTAGGGATGGGGGGGTGCTCGGGTTTAGTCTTGCCTAGGGCAGCACAAAACCAAGATACACCACTGTGAGATGCTTCCAGAATCAGCCCGAATTCATTGTAGGTGAATTGACCTGCTTCAGCTGTTTTTGTATTCCTATAGACTCAAATGGAGCGAAGCATTTGAAGAGAACAACAGCTCATCAACATGGACCCTTAAGCTAACAAGCACTCACTCAAGTAGCCCAGGGCACTACTGACACACAGGCATAGGCAATACAGTGACACTAAGCTCAGGAGTTCAATCCTAAAAATACATTCAAGTACCTTAAAAATGTATCTTATGTGTGTATCACTCGGCTGTAGATCCTCAAATCATCTCTGAATTGGTGCTGACACTGTCCTTCCTTCTGGAGGGTGACTACTTTTGTTCCCCATGGTCCCTGTGTGCTGTAAAGTAGTCACTGCTCCAAATTCACTCCTGTGATGGACTACAGTCTCATGTTTAGTTTTTTCATTTGTATTGAGATTGTAGTCCATCAGAAGAATGGTCACCCACCAGAAGGAAGGACAGTGTCCGCACCAATTCAGAGATGATTTGAGGATCTACAGCCGTGTGATACAGAAATAAGGATACAGTCCGTGTACCCATCGCACTCAAAGTCGCTGCTCCAAAAATGGAAGGTGGGTGCAGCAGGTGTCAGCGGGTGGCCTCCGATAAAATATAAGTAAAGGATGGACACTGGCACTCCAAAGCAAGTTCAGTACGTGTTTATTAACGTACTAGTTGCAAGTAGAACACTCTAAACAACAAGTGAAGTTTGCCTGATGAAGGGGATCCTGTGAGACCCTGAAACGTTGTTTAGAGTGTTCTACTTGCAACTTGTACGTTAAAGGAGAACTATGGGGTCAGTGTTTTTCCCCATAGTTCTCCTTAGGGTAATGGGAGGACACAAACTAGCGTCCTCCCATTACCCTAAGCTCAGTATACCGCGAGCTACAGCTCGCGGTATACTGAGACGCCGGAGCGGATCCCGACGTAGATGGCGGAATCCGCCCAGCTGCGTGAGTGACAGCTAGCTCTGCCTATCTATAGGCAGAGCCAGCTGTACCCTAAGTCCATCCTTTACTGATACAGAAATAAGATACATTTTTGGTAATAGTTAAGGTGCTTGAATGTATTTTTAAGATTTAACTCCTGAGTTTATTGTCACTTTAAAGAAAGTTTTAAAAACATTGTAAGAGTAGTTATGATCAGTTACAGACTGTGAGAAGTATTCATGTCTCACCTGGCTTACTCCTGCAGACCTCCTATCACTGCACATTTCTTTAGTCCAAGCATATCCCACATTAGTGCCATCAAAGTCAACATTACTGAAAGAAACAGAAACATATAGCTGACAACTTATATCTAACGGGGACTCAACTGGACAAAAAAGAAAAATTGGCATTTAAAGAGACCCTCTAAGGTCAAAAAAGACTCCCCTGCAGTAGGGAAGATAGTATGCTCATCTCTCTGGCATCCTGTGTCTACTACCTTCTCTCCATTCCAAGTAATGTCAGATGCCTGTGTCCAGTTGAAGAAATAGGTCACCAGCACTCCAAAGGTTTAGAAATGAATAAGTCCTTTTTTATTGGACCATGGTGTATCTTATTCTAATACAGTGGTTCTCAACCTGTGTAAGCCTCAGGACCCACATTTGTCCTTGGTCAGTGAGTCGCAACCCAAGTCACACTGCAATGGAACACATGGCACAGCGGTACCATGCGTTCCGGATCCAGCGATTGAACTGTGGGTGGGAGGTGCGTTTGGGGTGCTATTCTTATGAAGGGCAAGGCAACACACCTCCCACACCAGAACGTGTAGTAGGTGCAATTGCGTGGCACAGGACTGTTCGATTAACGCACTGCACTAGTGTGAACGGGCCCTCTTTTTTTTTGTTTTATAAGATCCACCCAGTCTCCCTCCCTTACGAGAACTGGAGTGGATCCTCAGCCTGGGGTCCAGTGTGGGCTGCTGTGCTGTGATGGAGCTCCATCCATATGTGCATTGCTTGTCCCTTGTGCGCACTGTAGAGGTGCCAGAATGTGACGTCACTCTGGTCCAGGCACCTTTATCGGTTCACGCGAGGGAGCTGTAAGCAATGCACGTATGTATGGAGCTCCCTCTCGGCCATAGCTGCACCTACCCCACCTCAAGTTGACACCGGGCACTGGGCAGCATATTCTGAGTGTCTGTTCAGCGTGAGAACTGACACTACTGTGCTAGGGGGAGGCTGAGGAGCCTCTCGCATAGAAAAGTGGAAGGCACGCAGTGACCCACTGAACACGGAGTCGCGACCCACTTTTGGGTCTTGACCCACCAGTTGAGAACCAAGGTTCTAATACTTTGTTGAATGTATTATCTATTACATATTCATAAATATCTTAAGTTAAATTGGTAATTGCAAGCCATGGTGCTGTGTGTATTTGGATGCATGACACATCAAACAGCATCAATATAGATAGGGGTAGATTTCCACTTCCAAATATGTGTCTCTTTTATCCAGATATCACCAGCATAATTACTAATAGCCCACACATAGGAATAAGATAAATTAACCTTCATTATCCTGATATAAAATAAAGCTAAGCTCACACACAGGGCCCTGTGTATATCAAACATATGAAGGAGTAAAATTACATAATGTATATCCATGGACAATAATTATGTGGACCCTGTTGCACAGTGTGTCTTGGGGGATGGAAGCCTCTTGTCTCCTGTTGCACTAACATCTTGAAAGAACACATAAAACGTAGTGTATATTAATATTAGGCATGCTCCGATACCAATACTACGTTGCTGATACCGAGTAATTGTGCTCGCCCAAATGCTTCCTATACCGGAACTTCCGGTATCAGGAAGCTGGGCGGCGAGTCATTACACGCTGCCCAGCTTCCTGATTGGCTGGCTCCATGCTCCCTCGTCACTTGGTGACTCGCCTCCCGGCTTCCTGATTGGTCGAGGAGCTGGCCAATCAGGAATCCAGGGGGCGAGTCTTTATATGCCGCCCGGCTTCCTGATTGGCCGGGAAGTGTGTAATGACTCGCCCCCCCCCCCCCCGGTTTCCTGATTGGTCAAGAAGCTGGCCAATCAGGAAGCCAGGTGGCGAGTCACCTGGTGACGAGGGAGCATGGAGCTGGCCAATCAGGAAGCCAGGTGGCGAGTCACCTGGTGACGAGGGAGCATGGAGCTGGCCAATCAGGAAGCCAGGTGGCGAGTCACCTGGTGACGAGGGAGCATGGAGCTGGCCAATCAGGAAGCCAGGTGGCGAGTCACCTGGTGACGAGGGAACATAGAGACGGCTTCCAGGCTAATCGGGAAGCCGGGTGGTGAGTCATTACATGCCGCCCGGCTTCCTTAATAAGAGTTCCAGTATCGGTATTTGGCGAGTACCAAAAAAAAAAATATGGGTACTCGTACTCGATACCGAAAAACCAGCATCAGTGCATCCCTAATTAATATGGTTGAGTATAGCTGGAATGCATATGGGAACAGTCTCGCCTATGTGATGAAGCTCCACTGAATAGAAAGTCTCCCTTCTGTGTATGGTACACCTCCCCCAAGTAGAAGAAAGAGTGTCTCCCCATCAAAGTCTATTATAGAAAGATAGCCATAAAGTCCTATGTAGAGACCCACACAATAGGTCCATGCATCCATCTGTACATGAACTCCTCCAGGAGGTAATGCTGTTTATGCTGCATCAACTAACCAAGGGAGTGAGCTTAAGTTTTTTTAATGGTTTTATGGGGTTTTATATTGCTGAGTAATTATTATTATTAATATTATACAGGATTTATATAGCGCTTTACAATATAAGAAAGACATTACATTTACAATACAAATCAAGACAATACAAATCAAGACAAGAGGTTAAGGAAGGCCCTGCACATGGGGGGCAGAAGGGAGCGGAAGCCAGTGCAGGGATTGGTAGAGGGGGGTTGCAGACACTGAGCGGTAGGTCAGGTGGATGAATCTAGCAGCAGCATTCATTATAGACTGAAGGTGGGATAGCCTGTGTAGAGGTCGGCCAATGAGGAGGGAGTTGCAATAGTTGAAAGAGAGATAACAAGGGAGTGGATGAGCAGCTATGTGGTGTTTTGGTATTTTGGAGATGTTATGAACGTGAAGGTGGCAGGATTTTGATAGTGATTGGATGTGGGGCAAAAAGGTGAGATTGGACACAAGGATCACACCTTGGCATGGGGTGAGTTGTGTTATTTTGTTTATATTGAGATAATAAAAGGTTAATTTATAGTATTCATATGTGCGGCCTTTTAGTATTGATGCTGGTGGTATCTGCATATAGAAACGCATATTTGGAAGTGGAAGTCTACACCTATCTATATTGTTCATACTGTCTTTGACTGGTTTTGTTTTGCATACTTGAGAAGTTGTGAAACAGAAGAATGCTCCCTGTGGTATTCATTTTGATGACATAGATTACAACAACGTTAACAAAATGGATATATATAACTTGTTGGAGAAGCTGTGTTCCATTCCTGTAAAGTAGTACTAAATTTGCTGCTTTTTAAATCAAAGCTAATAGGGTATCCTTTACAGTTAGGACCGGCAGCAGCACCAATGTGGTTTGGATATATTTTCTATAAGTGGCTTTCACTTCATTCTTTATGATGTGCAGAGGCTGTAACTAAACCAAAAGTCCAATCAGCTCACCAATCAATGAATGGCAACATGCAGGGTATGTGACAGATGTCTATGTATGTCAGCAGAATGAATATGTCAACCATCAGTAGATAACACCTGCCTCTTCATTATAATACATTGAACAACCAGCAATAAATACCAATTGTAGGCAAATGCCAAACGTCAGACTGTAGTAAATGAATCAGCCCTTCATATTGCCAACACTGATTCATTTTTAACGATAAAAGATAAATACAAGGAAGGCTTACGTTATAAACTGGGCATTATCATGGGGTTTCCTGGGCAACAGATTGTCTTTCCTCCAATCAGTGAACCTGTTTAAAGTAAGCTCCATGTCTGTGACTACTTGAAAATGGTCATTTGTCTTCCAGATTTCCATGCCAGTCAGTGCAACAAAAATATTTAGGAGCTTGTACACCTGAAAATAATAATAAAAAAAGAAAAGAATATGAATATATGTATGTATGTATGTATGTATGTATGTATATATATATATATATATCATTTTCAATTGTGAATCAAATGTATTTAATTGGTTGGCAGGGACACTGGACGTTACTCTGTTTTCTTTGGCTCTAAAAATTTTATTTACTTTAAATGTAAAGTGGGCACCACAACCACTCACCACCAACTTTAAGGAGGCACTGCACTGACCGTTCTGTTGCAAATGTCCCTTAATTCAGTTGCATACCTCCAGAGAGAAGAATGAAAGTGGGGAAAAGGACGACAACTTGCTGACTCACTAAAATCCACAGGCAGTGTCAACTCGCCAAGAATACTACGTTAGAATGAAACCAATTGCAGATTACAGTATTCCAGGTTTGGTGTATGACAGGGATGTTTTCTTGGCATGTTTTTAAGGTAAAAAAAAAAAATCACAGAACAAATATGCCTTTTTACTCTATGTAGGGATATAATTGCACCATGAGGGTAAAACAAAAACAACAGGGGCATGGACAGCCTGGGTAATCTGACTAAGGGCTGGTCTAATTTGGGGCAAAAGCAAGGAGAGGATCAAAGGAACATACCAACAGGGTTATTCACAAAAGGGTGAAGAGTTTGGAGAAGGCAGGAGAAGTGAACAATCTAGGACAACATAGCTGCACTGGAAAGTGAGCTGAATTGGAGCATCTTTCAAAATCAGCTATTTTGGCCTCGATTGTTAATTTCTCCGGCCTTCTCCAAACGCTTCACCCCTTTGTGAATAACCCTGCAAATGTATAAAAACATAGATATTAAAAGGCTACTATGGAAGCTGACCACCAGTTTGCAGGGGGTACTAAAACCACTTCAAGGAGAACTATGAGGTGAGTGCTTTTCACTCACCTCATAGTTCTAGCCGACCTGTGACAATGAGACTGTCACAGGTCGGCTCAGTAGATCGGGAGGTGAGCGAACACATACCGGCGTTCGCTCACCTCTCGATCCTGTCATAGCTCTCTGCCGTGACAGGGGAGGGGCTGGATTCCCCCCTCCCCACTCCGATCCGCCAGCGCTGACCGGGGGAACGGGCGGGGGCGGGTACAGCTGGCTCTGCCTCTAGATAGGCAGAGCCAGCTGTCACTCACGCAGCTGGCGGATCCCGGCACAATTGTCGGGATCCGCTTCAGCTGCGGCTGTAGCTCGCGGTATACTGAGCTTAGGGTGACGGGAGGATGCTAGTTTGTGTCCTCCCGTTACCCTAAGGAGAACTATGGGGAAAAGCCTTAACCCCATAGTTCTCCTTTAACATCAATTTAAAGGGGGCACCACATTTACTGCCAGTTTAAAGGGGGCATTAGTCTGACAACTGTAACCTGTAACTCAAGCCATTACACTGTCTGCCAATGTAACTGGGGAGCACAACATTGACCACAAGTGTAACTGAGGCAATACACTAATTGTAACATGCATGGTGAACTTAACCACTACACCTCCAACAATGCCTTTGTTACTAATTTGTTATGGGAATAAATGATTGCATTCTGCCAAATTCAAAGGCAGGCAGGAAAACGTGTCCATAGGACCTCCTAGATTGCTACTGAGTACTCCTGACATTCCAAGCAATTCTTCCCCTATGGCTACAGCTCCCGCCAATTAGGTAAGTTCCCTTAAAGAAGAAAAATTATTCTTAACCCTTGAAGTGGGGCTACCGGAAATCCAAAATGTTGGCGGAGGAGGAGGGACAGTGTGGGCTATATGGGCTTTATAACAGTATGGGTGATATGGCAAATATTCCCCCAATGACCTTTTAGAAGACATGTACAAAAAAAATCAAAGGGTTTTAGGTTTATTTGCTGGTGGAAGGAAGGGTTTACTTCTGCTTTAATATGGATGTCAATATGGAAAAATATGGACATAGTTTCTTTGGCTGGAAGGCCCATTTTAGGATTTTTTAATGTTTAATTCTGGTGTGCTAGTTTATATTTTCTAAATCATACCACAAAACCTTCGTTGCTCAGTAAACCAGATGTCACAATTATGTATTTACTTACTGTGTTCATGTAATTCAGCATTTTGAATATCCTTGTCCGGATTTCTTCTTCATTACCGTTATATTTTATAAACTAGAAAAAATAACCATTTGTGTTAATATTATAGGTCATGCATCTTGAACATTGCTTTAAATCTGAACAGTTGGCATTATACAGTAAAATTTATTTCTAGAAAAAAATCCATGTCTGATAATGAACTAGTAAAGGCCAACTACCTACATCTCTATATTGGGAATCGTTTTGGCAGTCTGGACTTCATAAAGTGCTAAATTTGACTGGTCCCTGCATGCTTGCTAAGTAAATTATTCTGATGATTGTAATATTTATGCATCAGGGACATGCGATCAGGGGAGGCAGGCGGGGCAGAGCCTCATCTAGTATTATGGAGGAAAAAGCTGTCAGCTTCAAGTCTGAAGCTGACAGCTCTTTCTCCATTCAGATCGGCTTGTTACAAGTTACAGAGAAGGGAAATCCTCCCCGCTGTGTAACCTGTCATGGACGGAGCGCTGCTTGTTAATTACAGGCAGTGCTGCATCTGGCTTTTGACAGCTAGTTAGGTTACACAGCAGCGGGCTTCCCCACTGCTTGTGTTACCGAACATAGTGAGGCAAGAGCTGTCACAGCCTCTACTCTGTGTTAGAGGCGTGAGCTCTGTGGATGGTTTGGACCAATGGCAAAGCGCCATTGGTCCAAGCTGTCCAATCAAAAAAAAGAGAAAAAAAACACTGAGGACATCGATCTCGATACCTCACCAGTGACAAGCAAGGGAGGGACAGGGAGGATTCTCCCTGTCTCCTCCCTTCCTCCTCCCTCCCTCCACCACACATAGCTTAGTTACCGTGTTGGGGGTGGGGTGTGCTGAGGGCGTGGCTGGGGAATGCCTCACAGAGTATAGAAGGCAAAGCATGTCACTGATCACAACTGCTGTATTTTCATATAGGAATATGTGTAGGCAAATTTAATGCATAATTGTTAGGAACCCACCTACACAATGTTCAGCCAGGAGTATGATTAGTGGGCATTGGCAGTGTAGTGAACCACCTAGAGTTTAGTTGTGCTCTGGTCTTGATCAGTTTATTTCCATGTCTCTCCTCCCCCTTGATTCCTTGTAAGATCTTTCTGCTGGTTCCTCTAATGCAGCGTTTTTCAACCACTGTGCTGCGGCACACTAGTGTGCCGTGAGATATTTTCTGGTGTGCCGTCAATAAATACACTCCTGTGGCCTTCCTTGGGACCTTATGTTTCATTAGAGTCCATGCTATTCTGGTATGTTGCATTAAGGCACACGCATTGCTATGCTTTGCATTAAGCAGCATATACAAATGAATGGACTACCAATGCACCAGAATGGCCAAAAGAAGAGACATGCAGCATTTTGCCAACAGAGTGTACTACAAGGCAAGGTAGTGTAATACTGTACGTTGTGGCGCATTGCAACTCATGTGTGGTAAAGGTCCGTTGGGATAGTGCATTTGAGGACATTGAATATTAATGTTACTGCAATGTCCTAACAGACCTAATTAGCATTGCAGCACTGTACTGCAATGCAAAGGTGTAAATGGGCCTTCCATGGAATGGGCTGGCAGCAATATGGAGACATGTGAATGAGCTTCTGAGGGTGTACATATGACCTTAAAGGAAAGGGGACCAACCAAAAGTACACAGCCCTGACTTGGATAACTATGCATAAACAGAGATTAAGGAAGGGAGCCTGGAGAGGAAAAGTACCTAAGGGAACCTGTAGCAGAGGAGGTCACAGTAGGTGAGCACAAAACCCTAGGTAAGGTCATAGTGGTAGTCAGAGGCGTAACTGGAACCTTCAGGGCCCCTTTGCAAGAAACCATGAAGGGCCCCCGCCCCAACCGCCATGGCACCGCATGGTTAACAAAAAGGCTGCTGAGGTCCCCAGCAAGCGCGGGACCTCAGGCAGCCGTTTGTTTAAAATTTTAGAGCCGGTGTTCTGTCGAGAACGCTGACCCAGTATCTGCGCTTACATAACCGGAATTTATTTACACAGTATTTGTTTGTAATGGTTAATTGTGACCGTTAATGATATGCCGTCCATGGCAGTAAATTACGGATGGAATATTATTAACGGTCACAATTAACAATTTAAACTAAATACTTTGTGAATAAATCCCGGTTCCCTCAATAATTCTGGTCTGTGCGCAAGCGCAGATGCTGAGGTTGGCAAATTCGACTACATCGGCGTTCTCAACAGAACACCGGTATCTGTGTTTAGTGTTGGGGCATTTTCACAAGTACTCATATATAGTTGTAGTCCTACATAGTTGGAGCTATTCTGCATTGCTGTATAATGATTATACAGCAATGCAGAATACCACCAGGTATGCGGGACTACAAGTCCCAGCAATACATTATAATAAAAGTCAGCACTACAAAATATCACCAACATGCTGTACATGCTGCGGGTGACTGTGCGGCAGGGAAGGAGCGGCACGATCTCGGGGGGGCCCTCTTCTTCCTCGCTGCCCCCCCAAGTGGCAAAACGCCAGGGCCCGGTCTCAATTGCAACCGCTGCAACGCTGTAGTTCCACCAGGGGTGGTAGTAGCAACATAGGATGTCTCAGGAGCAAACATATTCTGAAGTCCAGCCTTCTTTACTGATATACATAGATAACGTTAATAATAAGAGCACCAGAAGTGTTTGGGGAAGGACACAGCTTCACCACAAATGATAGGACTGCACTGAAACTAGCATGTTAAATGATTGCTTCATCTGGAGGCTCCACAGCCACTAAAAGCTGAACTCCAGACAAACTACCAAGCACATGGCTGAAATACATATATGGAAGCTGCTTTAGATGCTAAAACGCGGCCCTAACGGAATTCCTTGGTTATCAGAAACAAGAAAGCAGATAACAAAAAAATGTGTTTCTATAAATGACTTGTTACTTCTATTTTACTTGTCATTAATACCACATATACCTCATATATACAGCGTTACTTGAATGGTCTTACCATAGAATTATCCACCACAATATACAGCTCAATGTATTTTCTAGCTTTAAGGTATTCTTGTACCTACCAGAATCAAAAAAAATAATTAGTACAAGCATATTCAAGATTGCAAACATTTTAAATTAATTTCCAGAGACATTTTGTAGACAAACTGGTTTAAAGATAATTTTTTTTTGCAGTATTATGGCTCACAGTACACCCAAAAATGACTTGAGCAGGAAACTAAGGGGGATATTCACGATGAAACCGAAGGATCCAGCCGTAGCTTCGGCTGATCCTCCAGCTCGCTTCGGCCGCATGTGCCCTTCGGTTCAGTCTACGGGCTATTCACTATAACTTGTAAGGCATAACTTGTAAGGCTAAGCTGAGCCGAACCCATATGCTTTGGCTCGAATGAGCTGAAGTGACAGCCGAAGCATGGAGAAAGGTCAGCCGAAGCCGACCGTTCTCCAAGCAAATGACAGCTGGGCGGAGCCAGTTGTAATGACAGATCAGCATCTCCAAATGACCTGGGGGACGCTGATCTGTCATGAAACAATAACAACTGGGCAGAGCCGGCCGTGATGTCACGACCGGCTTCGCCCAGTTGTTATTTATTGGCCCGGGACCTGCTAGAAGACTCTGGCAGGTGCCGGCCAATAGGAAACAGTTGGGTGGAGCTAGTGATGATGTCACCGCTAGCTCCGCCCAATTGTTTTTATTTTAGCGTCATCTGTCGGATGCTTCATTATGCGACGGGAGTGTGTCGCTTGCTGTTGGGTCGTTCTTTTTTTTTCTTTAAAATATATATTTTTTTTTTATCATTTTTCAACATTTTTATTTTTTTCCGCTCATTTAACTTTTTTCCTATTCTGCTAGCTGCCTCGGTGGTACTGAGCAGAATTGCCAAGCTGAATGCTGCTCGGCGGCATTCAACTATTTACCCACTGGCGTTCGGCCCCTATAGGGAAGAACAGCAGCGAGTGAGCTGCCGGAGCTTCGGCTCAGCCGATCCAGATGTTAGATCGGCTGAGTCGAACTTCTTCTGCACTTTGGCTGACCGAAGGCAGCCGATGTACGGTTGATTTTAGCCGACTTACGGCTGAAATCAGCCGGACCAGGCTGAAGTGAATAGCCGAACAGCGTTCGGCTCACTTCACTTCGGCTCGGTTATTCACTCTGATGACTTTTGCAGCTAAGTGAATAACCCCTTAAAACTTTTCAACATCAAGAAGCGGCATCCATTGTAGGTGATTTAATCAGCATTTGGAATACCTAAAACCCTTTTGACTTTAATATCATTTTAAAATAACCACGCTCCTAACAAAATAGTTTTGCATGCTCCAAAAGCCTCTGTCAGGCCTCTGTTGCCTCATGTTCCCCCATCGGGAAGATTACCCTGCACTCCCTATCCCATGAGATGCAACAGAAAATAGGTTGAAACCTCACAAAATGATGGGGGAATTCCCCTGTGCTCCAGTGACAAATGCAAAAGTTTAGATTCCCCATGACTATGTCTCCCGGTGATTATTGTCCCCAGGAAAAAAACAGTAAGGTTAGAGCTACCCAACATGGACCGGTTGACTGATGCAGGGTCTCCTAGATGGTATCTGGTCATTGGGTTTTGGCATGAGATAATTATTGCATGGAAAGTGGTCCCCTGTTGTATGCTTTATGTGTTTGAGGAGTCCAGAGCCTGTAAATGTGTACATCAAGTACAGACCCTTCAACATGACCCAATTATTAAGGAAAATACTTAGCTCTTAAACTACCATTTACATTTTTCCAGTTTGCTGTAACTGTTATGGTCTTACCTCAGAATTTGTGCTGAAAGAAGCTGTTTTAGTTATTATTGACTCATTATACATGGTATGGTTCACTCGACAAGTCTTAGGGGCATCCTGGTCCTGATAGGCATACACAGCATGGGCTCCATTCTCTGTCAGGTTTAGGGGCTCAATCAAAAGCTTTTGTTCTTGTGTCACAATAAGGCCACTAGAGGAGAAGAGAGGTGTATAGAATTCTGTTTGCACCACATACTAGTTTATTGACTGAAAACTGGCTATCTGACAATCCAGCATGTGTTAAAGTTCACCTATGTCCAGACTATGGACTTTAAAAAATTTATATAACCACAGACAGGCAAAAGGTTTTAGAACGAGCCATCACTGATCTCTCTAGCTGCTTTTAATATAAAGCTATTCCTTCTCAAAGATCACAACAAAGACTCTAGAGCCCTGGTGCCCAGCCTGCAACCCTTGAGAGGGGTTTGGTGCTTACTCCACCAGTCAGTGAAAACATTCTTTAGGCTGGCTTCTACTAGTTAAATGGCTTGGGTTATTTTTTCACAGTATCTTACTTTTTTCTATGTTGTTCATCCTTCTTCTCTTTTATAATCAATCTTGTCAAAAGAAATATCAAATAAGCTACACTCTTTATATATTCCACTGAATTCCTCTGTTATGAATTTTTGAAAATGAATTTCCTTACAGTGCTTATAGACACGGAGATTAATGAGAACTTCTTTTAAAGTGCTTTTAATGTCTGCTAAGAATTAGGGATGCGCCGATATATCGGCCACCAAAACATATCGGCCGAAAATGGCACTTTTGGCTAAATGCTGAAAGTGTCATTTACCTGCCGATACATCGGCGCATCCCTGCTTTCTTTCCTCCCCGCTGGGCGCTGCTCTGTGTCCCAGCGAGGAGGAGAGAAAGTGTTACAGCCGGCCGAGCGCTGCGGGAGGACAGCGATGTGAGCGTCTCTCCTCCGACACCGCTCAGCCTCCTATCACAGTCCGGCAGAGCGGTGTGTGGGCGGAGACAGCCTGCGCTGTCACAGGAGGCTGAGCTCTCCTCTCGCACTGCTCGCTCAGCCTCCTGTGACAGTGTGTCAGGAAGGAGAACAAGTACAAACACTCAGTGATCAGTGATTGCTGAGTGTTTGTAGATAATTGAGGACATGGTATGGTTACTATATTCTCAATTATGAATGAATGGGAAGTGATCTACATCCCCTCCTGTTCATTCATAGTTGTGGTTATAGTAAACATACCATGTTGTCAAGTTATGAATGAACAGTTTATAAAATAAAAATAAAATATTGGAAAAAAAATGAAAAAATTAAAATAAAAAACATTTTCGGTTTTGGCCTGACAATGTTTTTTATTTTGGTTTTGTTTCGGTTTTGAAAATTTCAATTTTAGTGCACCTCCAGTAAGAATATGAGAATACTGTGTGAATATCCTGGTACAGGTTCAATTTCATCATCAGTAATCATATTCTCATTGCACGCCATATACTGGACTCAACTTAGACATGTGCAGGACAAAAAAAATTGTTTTCTGACGAAACAAATGAAAACTAAAAACATTTTAATTCATTTCCTCAAAGAAAACTAATTTTTATGCTGTTTTGGATTTGGAGGCAATGAGCCTCTGAAACCGCACACTGAAAATGCAAAGCGAGTGGCGGCCATATCGGCCGCCAGCACGTTCTGCGCATGCGCCCCCCCATTTTTGAGTGTATCTTGGTGTATACAGTTTACAGTTATAACAGGTGAGCCATGATTGGGCAAACTCATCATGACTTTGCCCAATCATGGCTCTTAAGGTCCCCACACACCTTGCGATAATCGTACGATAATCGCGGGAAATCCCGCGATCGTACGATTATCTTAAGGTGTGTGGAAGCCGTGCGACCTCTACTACTGTAAGGTCGCACGACTTTAAACTTACGAACATGTTTCAAAACCCGCCGAGCATCGTACGATGTTCGGTGGATGTGTAGCATGTTCGTAAGATAAAAGCCGGACGGGACGGTGTGCGCAAGCGCACACTGCCCGTTCGGCATTGCGGTCATCGGAAGCCCGCCCCTCAGGGGGCGTGGCTTGCGATCATCGCAAGTACGATCTGCCTATGCAAGATAGGCAGATCGTACGTTTTTTAAAGTACCTTACAACCATCGCAAGAAAAAAGTATTGCGATGGTTGTAAGGTGTGTGCCCAGCCTTACAGAGTACTGGGCCCTGATTGAGCAAAGTCTTGCACCTGACCTGTGGTCAGGTGCAAGGCTTTAGCCAATCAGGGCTCACAAGGCACAGTGCCTTGTTGGGCGTTCAACTCGAACATCGAGGCTGAAGATCAAACCCCTAGACAGACTAGTGATGATGACCCGGTTATTCCAGCGGCTCCTTTAGGGGTGATCGCTACAATTCAATTAGACTTTTCTGCATGAAGAAGGTGTGCTGACAATATGTTTTATGGACAACATAGGAGCAGAAGGACAGAATACTTACAATTAATGCAACTAATCTGAGCACTACTTACAAGAACCGGGTCATATAGGATTAAACCCACAAACAACAACAAGAAAGTGTTTAAAGTCCTCAATATCGCTAACAGACATTCTCTAACAACTGCCATTAATCTTCTAGGCAAGTTGTACTGAGAAAGGTACAGAGGCTGTCGCTTTGAAAATGTTATTTATCTGTCTGTCTAGGGAGCTATTAAAAATGAATGGCGCTGCAATGCGCTATGGCACGTTACCGCACTGCATCACAAAAGTTTGTTTCAGCCCAAATACTTTCTTTACTTAAACAAGCATATAGTAAAGTAGGTAAGAAGAAACTAAAAACTCCTGATCTGAATACTTGTCCTGGGTCAGTGACTCAGAATATATCGAAACTATGCAATCGGCATGGCAGAAAATTGTAATGGTGATATGCATGCTAGAAAGTGAGGTACATGTGCTGGAGTACAGATCTCATGTGTAACATGGATGTTGAGGAGTGTGCTGTGTGTCCTGAAGTGCCGATCACATTGGTAACATGGATAGAGTGCTGTGCTGGAGTGCAGATCCTGACTGAATACTCGGATACTGAGCAGTGAGCTGCATGAGCAATGAGAAATGAGGTTGGAGGGCAGATCTATGGTCTTTCCTTCTCCTATCTTCTACAGTGTATAGGTAAAACTGGCACTCGTAAGGGGGTCCATCCATCCAATACTTTGTAAGAAGACATAAAAGCAGCAGACAAACAAATGCTTACATATTTCAGCCCCCAAACTGGGCATTTGTCATAGGCTACAACCAAGGCCCTGTTTGGGGGCTGAAACATTTAAGCATTTGTTTATTTGCTGCTTTTATGCCTTCTTACAAATAAAGTATTGGATGGATGGATCCCCTTATGAGTGCTAGTTTTTACCTATTGCTTAGTGAAGGCTCTGGCGGAAGCTTTAGCAGGCACCGAGGCTCTAGCAGGGGGATGGGAGATAAGAGGTTAGAGCTGCTCCGTGTTTCCTAATTTCTACAGTATATCATCTACAGCAGGGGTGCCCACAATTTTTTGTGTTAAGATCTACTTTTCAAATGACGAGCTACATGAGATCTACCAACGAAAAAAACCTCCCTCGCTCTCTCTCTCCTAGTTGTCTCTCCTGGCTCATCCTCCTGGCTGTCTCTCCTGGCTGTCTTTCCTTGCTCTCTCTTCCCCGGCTGTCTTTCCTCTCTCCCCTGGCTGTCTCTCCCCGCTCTCTCTCCTGGCTCACCTTGCTGTATTTTGCAAACAGTGCAGTGCAACAGGCTGTGTAAACTAATATTCTTTGATGTAATACATAGCACTTCAACCTCCAGTATCCACCAGAAAGGTGTCAGGGAGCTTGGCTCAGCAGACTCTGGCTAATAGGTATTCATGTGTGACCAGCTAAATAAATATACCAAAATTGAATAAAGGGGCCGCCACTCACACCCTTCCTGATCTACCAGCATTAGCTTTGAAGGGCTACTGGTAGATCACGATCTACCTAATGGGCACCCCTGATCTACAGCTTACCTATTACAATGTAATTTGCATGCAAACTTAAAATTTCTTCCATCTCTTACCTCAGTCCCTGGCAAGCACTGAGGCTGACCAGGGAGCTGCTGTCATCCTTTACATGGCCCTGATAATAGCAGTGGTCCTGCAAGAGATACAGAGACAGTTATAGGTGTCATACAAGGGAAGATTGGGGCAGCTAACCCTGCTCTTCGTTAAGCTTTAGGTGGTACAATCTACTTCTACAGTATAAACTGCCGATCCCTGGTGATGACTGAATCTGACAGATATGAACATTCAGCACCAGTGTTATATACCCATATTGTGATGGGACAGTAGGGGTGAGGTTTGGGTTTCCATCTTCCATAGGCTTGCGGCAATTCCCAAGGAATTTGTAAAGTTTGCATATTGCAAAATTTTGCATTTGCGACCAGAAATAAAGAGCAATCTAAAAAGCAATGCACAGCCTTTGCCTTTGTCAACTAAGTAATAAGAGCCAATAATTTAAAGGAATGAATAACCCAGCCTGCTCTCTATGAAAGGTGGGCTCACTGCAGCCATATTTCCATTGTGTGTTGGGGCTGTTAAATAGAGCGGACAAGTCTGTGAAGGGAGAAATACTGTTTTATTTACTTTTTTTATTGGTGGCATTGGTACATGTCCCACGTGCAATGCCTGGCTTCGCATGCCTTTTGTTTGACAATAGCTTGCTTATTAGCCCTAAAAATGGCCAGAATTATAGACTTCAATGGGATTTGCTGGCAAGTATGCTAATTTCGAGCAAGATTCACCAAACTGATTACTAATCGAACCCAGGCAGATTTGCTCCTCCCTACGGGACAGTTATCAGCATATGATAGAGTGTCTCATCACTTTGGACCATGGAATTTTTCATAGGACTCTATAGTAAAATGGTTATCAGTACCATATATGGCTTATTAATAGGGATGCTCTGATAAAGTTTTTTTAGTATCGAGCTCCGATATTTTTTTTCCATACTCAGCGATACCGGAAGTCCGATTAAGGAAGATGCTCAGCATGCAATGACTCGCCGTCCGGCTTTCTGATTAGCTGAGAGGCCGGGCGGCGTGTGTCGACTCGCTGTCCGGCTTCCTGATTAGCCCCGAAGCCGTCTCCATGCTCCCTCATCACCAGGTGGGTAACGGGGAGTGATGGTAGTGGGATGGTGATGACTCGCCGCCTGGCTTCCTGATTGGAAAGCACCCGGCTTCCTAATTGGCCGAGAAGCCGGCTCTATGCTCCCTCGTCACCAAGTGGCGAGGGAGCATGGAGCCGGCTTCCCAGCCAATCAAAATGACTCACCGCCCAGCTTCCTGATACTAGGAGTACCGGTATCAGGATAGGCATCAGAGCATTTGGGCGAGTACGAGTATCGGTGCATCCCTACTTATTAAAATAGTGGTATGAAGGACACTATTGAGTTGATTGAATGATTTTAGACCTACAAGGTGGCTTGTTCCACCACATAACATCATAGGTGCCTACTCAAGTTCTTGCACATCTAAGCCACAGTGAAAACTACAAGTCAACAATACAATTCATCTTTGTAAAAGGAGCCAAAAAAATTGCATTTAAGTCACAATGAGCAACTGTATGGGGTGTTGATCAGCATTTGGACATAAATAAAGTGGAGTAGAGGAATAACACCCAGGAACCACAACTGAATATACTGTAAAATACGTCTGCGTAAAATTGACATACTGTATGTCTGAGATCTGGCTAAGAGAGGATTTCCCTCACTTTGGAAAGATTTCCCTCACTTCCTGTTGTATCTATGGGGCAGGAAGTAAAAGGAAATCTTCCCAATAGGGATCAGATGGTAGCAGAAAAAAAATAAAACATGATTTTTTGACATTCTACATACCAATTCTTCTGGAATAGTGGTCACAGGAGTTACGTCATCCAGATATTGAGTCTCTGTATAGTTACCAGAGAGCAGATCTCTGTAGGGAAACAGAAAATTGAAAAAGAAAATTGTTCACTGTAAGGGATTGTTTACCACGTGCACCAGATCTCACCTGAAGTCCACCTGAAGTCCCCTTCGCTATGGTGCATAGACATGAATGTGAAATCACATTGCAACAAAGTTGCAAAAAAATGGTAAAAGCGCAATGTACCGGCCCCACCACCAGCAGACAGTGGACTACAACCCTCATGATAAAACGACTCATGTGAACTAGCCCGAAAGTGCCTGCAATTTTTCAAAACATTTCAGTAGAACAAACATTTGTATTAGCTCATATGCTCATATGCAGTACGTTTATAAACGGTGGAGGCGTCAGCTGTTATTTACCCACTGCCGTTTAAAAACACTACTGTAGAAATAGCTCTTGGGTGACTTTTGCATTCACTAATCCCTGTGCACTGCACCATCATTGGACAGCTTGGTACACAGAGACGGCATACACATCTGGCTCTGTAGCATGTGACTGCTGTGATGACCAGGATACAGTCAGTGAACCCATAGCACTCAAAACCGCTTTCTCCAAGTAGTAGAATAGGGTGCTGCGGCTGTCGACGGCTGACGTCCCTTGTTCTGCCTGATGAAGGGGATCCTATGCGATCCCGAAAAGTTGCACGGAGTGTATTTATGCTGCATTTACGTCAATAAACAGACGTTTATGATTTGCAATTGGAGTGCCGATGTCTCACTTCTTGCTTTGATGACCAATCACAGGGATCCTATACTACTGTTTACATTGTTATTCCTTCTCCTCTGGCTAATTAAAGTGTATAAAAGCCCTAACAATGGGGTTTCTGCCCCCTTTTGGTCTGTTAAATATACCATTAAAAGCTTTTAGTTATATCTGTTTGATAACTGCAAAAAAAGTTGATCCTTCCAGAAATCCAGTGATATCAGAACATCCTGTCACTTCTTTGTCTGTCCTGCATTTATCATCCTCATCAGTTTACTTCCGTGGAATACAGAACACCTCCCTCTATGCTACGGTGCTCTATACAGGCAGTCCCCGGGTTATGAACAAGATAGGGATTGTAGGTTTGTTCTAAAGTTGAGTTTGTATGCAAGTTGGAACAGGTACATTTTTTTAAGTGTAACTCCAGCCTAAATTTTTTTTTAGTTTTGGATAGCATAGGGAAGGGTTTACCCCCTGTAACGTTTGTTTTGCTGTGTGCCCCTGTTCAGAAGATTTCACCTCACTTTCTGTCCCTGTGACAATTGGATTTTGAACATTTTGGGTTGTCGTGGAAACAAGGATTGGTGAAGCTTCAGTGGAGACACCTTTTTCCCATGAGAACTCCCACAGGAGTGAATTTCCCTTCCTAGGGCTAGATTTCCTTTCACTTAGCACCCCCGGTTGTTACGCCACTGTTCCTATTGTCTCAAGGACAGGAAGTGAGATTAAATCTTTCTAATGAAGAAGAGGTGGGGACCCCTTGTCTGCACGTCTAACAAGAGCCAACTTCCTGTAATGTACGTACAGTACTACAAACCAGACCCCAAAAAGGTGGGTACTCCTCGTCGGCATGAGCGCGGTAGCATTACAACTACTGGAACGCTGCGCTGTACGCTTTAGCTGCAGCCTGGGACCCCCTGCTGTACAGTAATAGCCCCTGTTTGTAAGTAGGGGTCGTATGTAAGTCGGATGTTTGTAACTTGGGGACTGCCTGTAATCACATTTCTTGATGTGGGGCGGCAATGTTGTTCCTCAATAGGCACAGTACGGTGAGGGAGCTTTGTCACCCTACAACAGGAAGTGTCAGAATCACCAGGTGAAAATACAGGGGGAAAATGAATGCAGCCACCACACCTATGGACTGTGAAGATGCAATATATATAATTTCTGTTCATGGCTTTAGATACACTTTAAAGAGGAACTTTACCTATATCTTCAAAATAAACATAAATACACCTTTAGAAATGTTTAGTGATGACGATCTACAAACACATACTTGTAGATAATTGCCGGGTTTTTATTCTTTGCATACCTCATTTATCTCTTCTTCCCCATTCTTCTCACAGTGGCCATTTTTACTAAGGGCATATGAATCTATCTCCCTGTACTTCCTGGAAGTCTGACACATGTGACTAGGACATGTGACCATGCACATCATCTCAGGGGAGGAAAATGCCTGTCCCTGAGATCTCATGAGATTACAGATAAGTTTTCCCAGCAATGCTCTGCTGATGTAACCTTCCCAGGATGCAATACTTGGGCACAGGCTGCATCACTAATGCCCAAGAGGACCAGGAAGTAGAAAAAAAAGAAATGATAAGTAAAATAAAACTATATTTAACTAATGAATGTGAGATGATTTTATATCAGCATGCAGAGCTGCATGCTGATGGGATTTTTAGTCAAAGGGGCGTAAAGGTCCGCTTTAAGGTATCCTGTGTCAACTGCTGTTGAACAAATGTTTTAGGGATATATTTATCCCTTCGAATCTTTCTGAATGTTCGCTCTGTGCAAATAGAAGCAAAAACAAACGTTCTGAGATATATATCCTTTTAACCCCTTCGTGACGGGAGACGTACACTGTACGTCCAGCCACAAAGGGACCAAATGACTCGTCACGTACACTGTACGTGACGAGTTATTTGCTGCACTAGAAGGCTGCTAACCGCTGAGAATCAGCGGTTACCTTTCAGTAATAGATGTCTAACTATCTAGAGATCCATTACTGAAAGGGTTAACCTTTTTCAGACACCCGATACCTTAATATCGGGTGTCTGAGAGTCACAGCAAAGCAGACACACATGTCGGCTTTTGCCGGCATTCTGACAGCTCGTATAGATCGAGAGATATCTCTCTCAAGCTATACTGGCTTTTTTTTTTTTTATCTTTTGACTTTCAAGAATAGATACAAAATGTTATGTATTAGACACATAATGTATCTATTCTTGAAAGTAGAATGTTTAAGTTTTCTGAAACATTCACTGACAGCTGAATCCTGAACTGCTGCAGGATCAGTGTCACTAACTTATTATCGGCTGTTCTGAAGTTTGAAGCAGCCTGATAATAAAAAAAATGTATTAATTTATCAAGCAGTAATAGTGAGATTAATTCACAATGACTGCCTGATATAATTAAATAAATACAATTTGTCAGTATAAAAAAAGTGAAAAGTGTAAATAAATTAAAAAAAATAGTGAAAAGTGTAAAAAAATTAAAAATAAGGGACAAATAAATGAATGTATGTATTGCATTTTTTTTAACTGTGCTGGTTTTGTTAAAAAAAAATACTACAAATCAAAACTGGGAAAAAACGTTTTTTTTTACGTTTTTTCCTCTTTTTTTAATTTGTATTTGTGCTAAGTGAGGCGTTAGACACACATATGTGATATAAATATGTAGCCCTATCTGTCCTCTAAAAAACAATATATAATATGTGTGGGTGCACTTTGTAAGAAAGTATATTACTGACGTGGAAGAATCACACAGCAAAAATGTCAAAAGTGTGTCAGTCATTTACGAACAGAAACCAAAAACAAGCTCAGTCATGAAGGGGTTAATAGCAAATGTATGTGATGTAATATCTAATTATGGCCACTAGAGCGAACTGGGCAGCATAAGGAATAAATGCTTGTTTCCTACGCACCTCAGCTTCATCTAGTGGCAAAAATGCAGTATTACATTACTTTACATACAGTAAATTCACCCTCAAAAGAAAATATATCTTAGAACATTCGTTTTTGCATCTATACACACAGAACGAATGTTCAGAAAGATTTGTAGGGTGAATGGCTCCGTGAATTGGTTATAAATTGAACCCTTAGTCTTGTTACGATAGACTGACAAGCTTTTGTTAAATCACTCTCCACACCCATTATTTTATTATCACACTTTATTTTGTGTATACAAATAATAATAATAATAATATAGTGATAATATTATATGAATAGCGGTCTTTTACAGATCAGTATTATTGTGATGGTGAACAGAGATACAATACACAGGGGGCACTCACTCAGTCTTTTCCAGCTGGAGAACGATTGGCTTTCCATTCACTTCTAGTCCATAGTGCACTTGGGCTGGATACTTGCTCTGTGAAGGTGAAGATTTACATGATAGAAGGTCAGTCCCGCAATAGGAAAATACATCAGATAACCAAAACCTAATACTTGATCATGCATCCAGGGATATTGATTGATTCCTAACTGAATGTAATCATATCACATACCAATACATGTGGTGTGCCAGCGTTTACATGCAGCTGCTGTCACCTGATTGTTAACTTGAATGGGTGACAGCTGCCACATGTAAACGCCAGATTAGGGATTCCAGAAAAAACACAAGTTCCTGACGCAGGAATCCCTAATCGCACCTAAACATAAAAAGGTATGAATGGGGTGAATACACAAACACAATTAAGGTCTAGTGCAGACCTTAGTAATCCGGCCGAAAGGAGCTAGGGATTGCCAGAGCTGACAGGAGCAGCGAGCTGGATGGTAATAATCCATGCGCCGCAATTGGGCCACTACTTTGAGACCCCTGCACTAGAGGCTGAGGTGCAACAGTTCCACGTGACCGCAAGTCAGTAACTTAGCACGGCCATGGAACTTAAGCACACCTGCACCGCAGCCTTCTTTCCTGCTGCTGACCGGGCCCCCGGCCCCAGGCCCCATAGCGGCCGCGTAGGCTGCTATAGCGGTATTTCTGCCACTGGCTACAGGCCTTGGGGAAGCAGAGCTTCAGCAGTCCCCCACATGGAGGTGGTGAGACACTTACTGAGTTGGCAAGCTACACAGGAACCTTCTCATTGCTGTCATTGCTTAAACACTAAGGGGGTTATTCACGTAGGAGCCGAAGGATCCAGCCGTAGCTTCGGCTGATCCTTCGGCTCTCTTCGGCCGCCAGAGCCCTTTGGTTCAGTCGAACCGAAGGGCTGCTGTACGGGCTATTCACTATAGCCTGTACAGCAGCCGAAGGTGCATGTGCATGAGCTTCGGCTCAACTGAGCCGAAGTGACAGCCGCAGTGGGGTGAACGGCCTGCCAAAGCCATGTACAGCTTGTTTTGTACAAGTGATCTTGATGATGTTGTCAAAATCACTTGTATGCAGCCTGCAGGTCTGT
>NW_017307155.1:186091-202633 GCF_000935625.1 Nanorana parkeri
CCATTCTCCATGGGGAGGGGGGGGGGTTGGTGGGTAGGGGGGCGCATTGAGGAACCTGGCCTTGGGGCAGCAGAGAGAGTACATCCGGACCTGAACGTCACTGTTGGATAACAGGGAAGCCATGTTTCTGTAAGCTATGTGCCGGGTGTACCCAAATAGTGCTACACAGTGATATGACATATTTCAAGCTTGTTCACAAGTACGGAATGAGTGGCTTCTCTTTAATGTATTCTAATTTTCTCCGGCCCTGATTGAGGGCTATAGACAGGTTACAGCTTCTATGTTTACTTTACCTGAGTATCTCTTTTGTGCTGAGTACGAAGTTTTCGAGGATAGACCACCTCATATTTCCATCCCTCAGGTATTGAATTAAATGCTAGAAAATAGAACACCGCTATTATATACTTAAAGGCTACATTTACCTTTTATACCATGTTTCATGTTACATCCATATCCATGAAACATGGTCACATTGCCCAATTTAAAGAATGTTGTCAGTCTAACTGATGGACAGCTCATGTAAGCACCACTAGTGAAAACACCAGTTCTTTGGCTGCTTGCTGCCTTGTCATAAAGTTCTCAGGTCGCTGGACACAGTGGCGGACCTACCGAAGATCCAACACTCCTGGCGCAGAGATGAGGGGGCCCGCCGGCCGCTGGATACTGTGGAGGGAGCTGAGAATAAAAAAAAGCCTGCAGGCACTTCAGGGGGCAGCCCTGGGCCTCGGCCGTGAGGACCCAGCAAGCAGCTACCTGAACACACGGGCGCGCTGTCTGAGACACACACTGGGGTGGTTTTCTGCAGCCTCCCCCACCAGGAAACAGCCAGAGAAGGTGAAGGTACGATATTAAATAAAATCATTATTGTTTGTAGCCCAATTGATGGCATTGCTGTATAAAGTACTGCTGGTATTTGTAGTTCTATATAGCAGGTCCCATTCTGGGACTACAAATCTCAGTTGTACTTTATACAGCAATGCTAATTTTCTAACTTTTTTTTGTGTGGTTGCTACAGGGGATATGGGTTGGGGGGTTTGTGGGTTTTTGTGTGTTTGTTGGGAGTGAGGGGAGGCTCAAACTCACAACCTTGGCCTTGCTCAACAGATACTGCCCTAAGTACCATGTGCTAACTGATTGCGCCACCGGAGAACAGGTCGGCATTGTTGTCACCCATCTTAGTTTGGCTTTTTTGGGGGGCCATACTCATTGTGCCGCCCCAATAGGGGCATAGAATATGAGATGCATAGCCTCAGTTAATATTAGCATTGTTATATAGGTTAGAATTTATATAGTGTGATTTGCCTAACTATTTTCTCATAGCTAAATTCATGTGTTATCCTATGCTGCCATCTAGTGGCCTTTTGTTGTAACAAACATGTTTTCTGGAATTATTCCTCATGTGACGATGTATTTCCCCCTAGTGTACGCCCCTTCCTTCTTCCTGTGTGCAGTACTTCCTGTGTCATGGCCAAAGCTAGCAAGCCACATGTAACAGGACACATATATAATCTGCACAGTACGGAGGAAAGGCATCATTTTCTGATCGCACAATACTATCACCGTTCATCTGCTGTTCCTATCATCTGCTGTAACCCTGATGTTAAAGAATAAACACCTCTTTTGAATGAATCGGTATTGACGAGTTCAGCTATCTGACGAGGATTGTCCGCAGTGAGTATATCTGCTTATACAGGCCAGGCATAGAGGTCTCAGCAAGGGATATATTTCGCTATCACAACGATCGGAGTCAGAATACTCATAGCACCAACCACAAGCATTGCAGATCCCATGCATGTCAACTGCGAATGCTGAGGATGTGAACAGAGACCTTGATATGCCCGCTCTATGAGCCTTGGGCCACCGCAGAAGATAAGATTAGCCCAAAATTTTCCTTAACCCCTTGCCATCATCTTCCCCCTAGACCTTTAATTGGGTCTTAACATTGGGAGACGTAAAGTAAAAAAAAAAAATGATAGTGAAGTATAGTAAAAAATAAACAAAAACAGATGTTTTTAAAACACTCCACCCCTGTGTACACACACATACAACCGCAAACACTGGTCGGTTGTGCCTACAAGCAGAAGCAACGTTTGCGCCACATATGTTACATACGTTTGAGTGTGAGCAATAATTTTTGCGCCATCACTCTCTTTCAACTCTTAACTGATAGTGATAAAGGCTTTTACAGCGTCACCTACGGGCAATTTTGGGTACTGTAGTTTTTCTCCATCTCATGGGTGTGCATGCCCGCTGGCTCTCAAAGTACCTGAACAATCTGATTGGATGCAGGCAGCCAGCGTTGCCGACTCGCAAGATACTGAAGCTTGGCCCAGCGGGAGATGGAGGAATCTGCACTTTTATTATCTGACCATAGAAAATCTGCAGATAATCTGTAGGTGTGAGGCTAGCTTTAGAGTAAACATAACTTCACACAGCCCCCTCCTTAACATTACTCAGGGGGGAAGCTAGGTAGGATTTTTAAGCAAATAAAAAGCATTTGAAATGTAAGCAGTGATTTAAAATATTCTTTTAAAGTGATATTAACATCAAAAGGATTAGTGAATAGGAACATGTAACAAATATAATATAGATGTTATCCCAATTCGGCTGCAAATGTAGACATACACTTCAAGCCTGCCAGACTTGTTAAATTTACCACCAACTGTGTGGTACAAGGGCCTACCTGACTGGGCATCCATTGCATGGATTGTTTTTTAACCCCTCAAAACTACAAAATTGTTGGTAAATCTAAAGCTGATCATACACCTATCAATTTTTTTCGTTCAACCTGCAGGCTGAACGTCTAAAAAATGACGCGATTTCTCCATCAACACACACAGGATCGAGGAATCGCCTCTGTTTGCATAGCCGATCAGATCGGTCAGCTCATTGGCTGCCTTTCAGATCGCACTGAGATTTTCCAGCCGGCTCCTTCGATGAGCTGATCGAGAAATGCCGGCTAAAATTGAGCCGACAGCCCCACACACTGTGCGAATTTCGTCCAGTTCATTAAAAAGCGGCCACAATTCGGCCAGCATATGGTCACCTTAAAGGTGATTGTACAGAGATTATTAATTACATTGTATGTGTGTCTAGCTTTAGGTGGATGAACACTATAAATATGAAAGAAACAAAAAAAATATTAGAATGAGAACATTTTGTATCCTGTGCTATAAATCATTAGTTAGTCCATTAGAGAAAAGCGTCTGCAGACTCACCGATAATCTGGCTGTCCAGCAGCAGAAGTAACAGCATCAGAGGTCCCGGCATTGCCACCGTGCTCATCCTCCTCTGAACGTGGCACAGGAAGTGCAGCTGTTACCACAAATATGAACAGAAGAATTGCTTAATATTACCTTTTCTCTAAAAGTGTGCCAAATGATGTAAACATCAGCACCTCCCATTGACGTTTCATCTTCAGGCCTTGTAGATGTTGAGTAGCAAACTGACATCATTATCGGTAGTTTCTCTTCTAACCCTCACATGAGACAGTTTTTGGCTCATTCATTGATTTTTTTTATTTTACACATTTATAAACTCTCCTTATTAGGGATGCACCAATACCGGTTTTCGGGTATCGAGTACAAGTACCGATATTTTTTTTCCGGTACTCGCCGATACCGAATACCGGAAGTCCCATTAAGGAAGCTGGTCGGCGTGTAATGACTCTCCACCCAGCTTCCTGATTAGCCAGGAAGCCGGCTTCAAGCTCCCTCGTCACTAGGTGACGAGGAAGCATGGAGCCGGCTTTCTGGCCAATCAGGAAGTCGGAGGGCGGGTAATGACTTGCCGTCCAGGTTCCTGCTGTCCGGCTTCCTGATTGGCCAGGAAGCCAGCTCCATGTTTCCTCGTCACCAAGTGACAAAGGACCATGGAGCCGGCTTCCTGGCCAATCAGGGACCTGGGCGACATGTAATGATTCGCCACCCTGTTTCCTGATACCGGAAATTCTGGTATCGGGAGAAGTATCGGGGGCATTTGGGTGATTATGAGTACTTGCCCAAATACTTAGTATTGGTATCAGTGCATCTCTAGTCCTTATATATTTGTGTGTGTAAAATCTCTATTTTAGAATTACATTTCCTATAGGGTGATTCAATTACACTGTTTGTAGATCACACTGGGCTTTCCAATATAAAAGCCTAGCAAAGCCATCTCACCGTATACTGAGCTTTGAGTCACGGGGGAACCCTAGCTTGTGTCCTCCCGCGACCCTTAGGAGAACTATGGGGAACTTACCCCATAGTTCTCCTTTAAGTGTTTTTTTTTAAAAACACATAGAAGACTGATAAAACAGACAATGGTATACCGGGGAATCTTTTTCATCATTCTGTGGTTGTTTCCTGTTCTTTACAGAAGAAGGAACTTGTTTGTGCTCATTTATCATCGCAAGGGTCATGTCCCGGGTTCAGGTACCACCTACAGATCTGTTGACACCATGCATACAGCTATTGCACTTTTGAAAATTATCAAGAAAATAGTTTTCAGGATTTTGCTACATTTTAGTGTGACAGCAAATGTCTGCAGAAGCATTGTTTCTGTTTTTCCTTTTAGCCCTAAACATTTCCCCTCTCTGTTTTTTGCAAGCCCACATCAACCCAATTTAGAAAATTCTGAAATAATCATACCTCCCAACTTTCTGAGATGGGAAAGAGGGAAACAATTTCGCACAAGGTACAGGGTTCTCTCACTTGTAGTGGGATTACAGGGGGCCCAACTGCTTACTGCATTCCAAAAAAAGCCCCTAGCAAAATATATATTAGCAAAGGACACGCCCCCTAGCATGCCCCCAGTCACATGAACCACAAAAAATGTACATGCAAAAACGTATTGGCTAAAGCCACAAGCACTTGTTTTTTTCTTTAAACTGGCTTTTCAAATAATAAATGCAATCATTTGGAGATTTGACGAATGGTTCGGCACATTGTAACATTTATTGTACGGTAGTAATATAATACATTTTATACAGGGCTATAGATCAAACCATAAAGGGTGACAACTAAGGAGGAAAGATGGACAGAGCGACTAGGTTCCCAAAGAGGAACAGTCTCTCCAAATTGGGGATAGTTGGGATCTATGGAATCTGTGAGTTGTGTATATCCCCTGTAAACTTTCTTTAAACATTGAAACCGAGAAGGAGATTACAGAGAGGCCAGGCACAAAACGTTTTAATGTATCAAACCTTCATGCAGCTGCATGGCAAGCAGTATCCTTCCAATGCTTAAAGGAGAACTATGGGGTTAAGGCTTTTCCCCATAGTTCTCCTTAGGGTAACGGGAGGACACAAACTAGCGTCCTCCCGTCACCCTAAGCTCAGTATATAGGTAGCTACTGCTTGCGGTATACTGAGACCCCACAGCTGAAGTGGATCCCGACAATTATGCCGGGATCCGCCCAGCTGCGTGAGTGACAGCTGGCTCTGCCCATCTAGAGGTAGAGCCAGCTGTACCCGCCCCCTCCCCCGTCCGTTCCGCCAGTCAGCGCTGACGGATCGGATCGGAGCGGGGAGGGGGGAATCCATCCCCTCCCCTGTCACGGCAGAGAGCTGTGACAGGATCGAGAGGTGAGCGAACGCCGGTATGTGTTCGCTCACCTCCCGATCTACTGAGCCGACCTGTGACAGTCTCATTGTCACAGGTCGGCTAGAACTATGAGGTGAGTGAAAAGCACTCACCTCATAGTTCTCCTTTAACCATTTCATGGACAGAGCAAGATTCATTGATGTCACAATCTAGGAAGTGAATTGATGATTTGCCATGCTGAAACCAATCCTTAACCCCCTGACATGTGCCAAGATACACCATGGATAAGTGTACCCCAGGATGACAACCACTGGAAGCTTGCTATAACACAATGGCAGCATTATCAGCAGGGCTTGAAAAATCCGCTCCTCCTCTCGTCAGCGGCGAGAGGACGGCGGAGCAGGACGAGCAGCTTCACGTCCGGCCGATGTAATTAAAAGCCGGGACGGGAGCTTTACATTCAAGCGATCGGGCGTTTAGAGACGCCCGATTGCTTGTATTGGCAGCTGCTGTCACTGCCGTTGCCGGTCCCGATCTGCTATGCCCGGTGCGGCTGCTCTGTGACTGGAGATCAATACACAATCTCCCTTTGATCTTCTCTCTGGTCCCCGAATGCAGGAAGTGATGTATATTACATCACTTCTGCATTCCGCTGTCACTCTCCAGCTTCATAAGCTGGTGAAGCAGATCTCTGCTTCATCGGGTTCTCTGGGGGTCCCTAGGTGACATTAGGGGTCTTGGAGACCCCTGATGTCTCCATAAAGAGGACCTGTCATGTAAATTGGCTATCACATAGGGGGCTTCTTAGCCCTCCATGTGATAGTAATAAAGTTAAGTGTAAAAAAAAAAAAAAAAAAAGAGTCATAAAAAAATGAAAGAAGCATAAAAAAAAATAAAAAAAAAAAAATTTTTTTAAGTCCCCCGCCCCCACATACACACGCAAACATGCGTCAGGTGCAAAAACGACAATTGTGCCTATTGCGCCGCACATGTTACATATCGCCGCGAACGTCGGAGTGCGAGCAATAATTTTAGGGCCGTTAATCACTGATAACACTAAACTGATGAGCAGTAAAACCAGTTAAAGCGTCGCCTATGGACAAATGTCGGTGTGGTAGTTTTTTGCGATTTTGCGGGCGCATGCAAGGCTTGACATGTTTGGTGTCTATTTACCCGATGTGACCCCGTCTTTTATATTTTACCAAAAATATGGGTAAGAATAAATGTTTTTTAACAGCGTAGGAAAAAAAATTTCCCAAAAAAATGTACGGTACTTTTTTCATTATATATTAAACAATAACCCCCCCTCCACAGTTGTGATAAAATACCACCAAAAGAAAGCTCTATCTGTCCCTAAAAATGTTTAAAGGAGAACTATAGGGTAAGTGTTTTTCCCCATAGTTCTACTTAGGGTCACTGGAGGACACAAACTAGCATCCTCCCGTGACTCAAAGCTATACTGAGACCGCCGCAGCCGGGACGGATCCCGACGTTACTGTCGAGATCCACCCAGCTGCGTGATTGACAGCTGGCTCTGCCTATCTGGAGGCAGAGCCAGCTGTACCCGCCCCATCCGTTCCGCCAGTCAGCGCTGGAGGATCGGAGCGGGGAGGGGGAGTCCCTGCAGGGAGCCGTGAGTGACAGTCACGGCTCCCTGCAGGGAGATGATCGAGAAGCGAGCGAGCGATGGTATGCGTTCGCTCACTTCCCGATCTATTGAGCCAACCTGTGACAGTTTCTTTGTCACACGTCGGCTCGAACTATGAGAATGAGTGAATTTGACTCACCTCATAGTTCTCCTTTAACTTCCTGACATGTGCCAAGATACACCAAAGCTAAGTCTACCCCAGGATGGAAACCACTGGAAGCTTGCGATAGCACAAATAACACAATGGCAGGATTATCAGCATTTTACATTACTTGTATAACAGCTAAACATTTATTAAAGTGGAAAAACATCAGATGTATTTTTAAGTGCAAGTGTAAGTTCATGCATCACAGGGGATGTCTTCATCTGGTTTTCCCTCCAGAAGGACAGAACCATCTTATTACAGGCATTATCCAGGGTCAGCATCTGCTTCCTGAACTAAGATGCTGGTTCGCAATGATAGTCATTTATGGCGCCTGTGCACTTTTGCACCTGCTGCAGGCTCCTACCTTGTGACTTGCTATAATGTTGTAGTGCAGCAGTGTGATCAGCAGGGGGGAGAAGACTAAGGACATGCTTCTTCCTGCCTGTGTTCTGTAGAAAATGCCACTTTCTCAACATCTCCAATGACGTCCAATCCGGTTGACTTCCCAGTAAGAGGTTTGGATGAGTTGGCTCTGGTGTGCGTGTGCATTCCCCTATATACATACCACGCAGCTATGAAGTATTATAATCAACTAGAGTCAGACTAATCCAACACATTATTATTCTGAGTTGCCCAACTCGATATGACCAACACTTGCCTAACTTTGGCGGCCATATTGAATGGGGCAACTCAGATTAATAACATGCTGGATTAGTCTGAACCCAGTTCAAAGACACGAATTACGAAATAACGGATTTTACAAAACGAAACAAAACGAAACAGAACAAATTTTTTGACGGCGCACAAAGTGTCACAGCATCACGGGTGTCAGCGGGAAGTGGGGAGAGAGACAGATGAACACACGTTTGCTGATCTCCTCCCCACCGCATGGAGGATTCTAGGCTCTGTGTATGGGTGCCGGGCTCTGTGGGCGGGTGCCGGGCTCTCCATGTGGTATGGGTGGATGCCGGGCTCTTGCTGGGCTCTCTGTGCATTGCGGGTAGGGTGCAGGGCTCTGTGGGTGGGTGCCAGGCTCTTTGTGCAGGTGCCGAGCTCTCCGTGCGGTGCGGGTGGGTGCCGGGCTCATGCCAGACTCTGTGAGTGGGTGCCGTGTTCTCATGCTGGGCTCCAGGGCTGTATGGCGGTGTGAGGATGTCCTTTGGGTGCCTGATAAGATTAGCAGGAAATGTGGGGCCAGACCGGCGCTGTCAAAGACAGCTACGGCAAGGTCCCCAGCAGGCTGCCTAAGGACCCCAGCAAGTGTGGGACCTTAGGCAGCCGAACTTGTTTAAAAACTTGAAGGGTCGGTATCGGCCTTAAGAATCGGGGCATTTTAAGGAGTACCCTGTATCGGCCCGATAGTAGTAGAACACAGAAAGAAACAGTACATTTGGTTAACCGTAATAGAATAAAATGTAATTGATAGAAAAATACAAATGTTATTCAGAATAAACAGATGAATGGTTTCCATGGCAAACAACATTTCTTTCTGCTCCTTAGCTCCATCTAGTGGCCATAAAGCAGTATCACATTACATTCTACCTGAAAAGAGAATATACCAAGAACATTCATTTTTGCCCTAGAACAGAATAGGGATAAGGAAAAAAAAAGGGGGCAGACTTACTGGACTACTCTGTCTTTTTTTGCCATAACTCCTCTACGTTTCTATATAGCAGAATATATTTTTCCATGGGGGCTATATTTGAACTGGGTGTGAGGGGTGTATTACACTTACACTGTAGGTACATATATTTTAGGGCTGTGGAAATGAAAGATTAATTTCTCGATTAATTGTTAAACTTTTTGATCGATTAAAATTATTTTGATCGCTAATGAAAACACCTCACCTCTCTGCCGGCGATCCGGTGACGTTACGGTCATCGACGTCACCGGACTCCTCCCCCCCCCTTCCCCAAGTGGCTCCGTCGGCTAACGAAGGGAAGGGGGAGGAGTCCGGTGATGTCCATGTCCGTGACGGCTAACGAAGGGAAGGGGGAGGAGTCCGGTGACGTCGATATCCGTGATGTCACCGGACTCCTCCCCCCTTCGTTAGCCGATGGAGCCACTTGGGCCGGTGAGTTTGCCCAAGAAAGTTTCTGCACGAGCGCCAGCCAAGGCATTGGCCTATACACATACAGCACAGCAATGAAGTAATAAAATGAACTAGGATCACACTAATCCAGCACGTTATTATTCTGAGTTGCCCCACTCAAGCGGCGGCCATATTGAGTGGGGCACGTGAGATTAATAACGTGCTGGATTAGTGTGATCCTAGTTCATTTTATTACTTCATTGCTGTGCTGTATGTGTATAGGCCAATGTAGTTGGATCTGTAGGTGCGTTATAATTAATCGAAATTAATCAATTAAAAAGAATTCCGATTAATCGAACACAAACATTTTTATCATTACCAGCCCTAATATATTTATGTTTCTTACATTTTTGTTACAGATATTCATCTGTGATCTAAGAGGCAGCATTCAAATACAGGAAACAGCCGATGACTGATAGAGCTTATGGGAACTTACATCACATTCTCTAATGTTACGAAATTGTGCTACGAGCATTATTCTCTTAATAAGGATTTGAAATAGGTTCAAGCTTATTAGGCTACCAAATAGTCTCTGTCTCCCCAGCATGTGCCATATAATCCTTCTGTCCTGTTAGTCAGAGGACGGGTACTACTTCAAGAGAAATTTTCAACCAGATGTGTGATAGGGAACGTCTCCAAGAAGCAAAGGCACTCGCCTCCCTTCTATAAAGGTCTGCATGAGTTTCTGCACATGCAGTGCAGTGTGTTGTGCCGCATTTTTGATGCGTTCCGGGCCGTTTTTTTTTTTGTTTAACATTGGCTTTCAATGCGTTTCAGGCGTTTGCATGTATTTTTGATGCGTTTGCATGCGTTCCAGAGCAGGTAAAATAGGGCCTGCTGCAGTTTTTTTAACTGCTCTGGAACTGAACTCTGCGATGTGAACTGGAGCTAAAAATACCATTGGAATACATTGGACGCAGTTTTGCTCCGGTCTGCACCTGCTCCGCGCTTGGTGTGAACAAGGCTTTTTTTGACCACCCTCAGTGGACAGAAATTGACCATTATTTTTCTCTGGCTATTCCACTCTAGTTGCAGCTCACGGTATACTGAGCTTTGGGTCACGGGGGGACGCTAGTTTGTGTCCTCCCGTGACCCTGCAGAGAACTATGGGGAAAAACAAACACTTAACCCATAGTTCTCCTTTTTTTCTAAAAGTCTGAACTTGTTATTTATCATTTATTTTAACCCTTTAGTGAATGGGTAGTGGTACATGTACCCCTTACTCATTCCTAAGAGGGGGGGCATCAGGGGTACCCTGATGTGAATAAGCCTCCTGCCCGCAACCAACGCCCCAGGGCTTGTGGGGAAGAGGCCCTTGTCCCCATTGGCACGGGGACAAGGTGCTTTTCCAGGGGCGACTCTGGAAACATAGGCTCTCATAAGATTTGCCAGCTATACTGTATGTAAATTAGTATATATTTATTTGTTTCTGTGTAATAACAGGGAGGATAACAATACATAAGTGATATACAGGGTGGGCCACGGAAAAGTAGGTTGTTTTTATTCACTTAACCACAAGTTACAACAGATGCTGAAAGTGGTCCCCGTTCACGTCTATGCACCTTTGGGCACGTCGGTGTATGTTGGCTGATACTCAGAAAGCTCTTCAACAGTGATGCTGCAGATAGTGTTCTTGATGTTTTCCTTGAGTTCATCCAGAGTATGGGGATTGTTGGCATACACTTTCTGCTTTAAATTTCCCAACAGATAAAAATCGCATGTGGACAAGTCCGGGGGACGCGGTGGCCATAACCCCTTGCTCACAGTTCGCGCCTCCATAAACAGTTCATGAACCCGTGCCAGTGAGTCGCGTGAGGTATGGCATGTTGCCCCATCTTGTTGGAAAAAGCAATACATTTTTTCTTCTGGTGTTAGTTGATCGTAAAATTGTTCAAACATGTCCAGGTAAACCGCGCTATTCACAGTTGATTTGAAAAAAATTGGGTCCACTATTAGTGTTACTGACATAGCGCACCAAACGCCAATTTTCTGGTCGTGAAGTGTTGTTTCAGGACTCAAGTGGGGATTTCTAGCAGACCAGCACCTCGTATTCTGGGAATCTACCTGACCAGATAAATGAAACCAAGCTTCATGAAGTACAGCAATGGGTCCAAATGGCCGTCAGCAATCATGTTCAGCAACCACGTACAGTAATTTACGCATTTAGCTTTTTTTGGGCTCTTTCAGTTCCTGTACACATGTTTATTCGGTGCGGTTTGAGGTTCAGAGATTTCAGCACTTGCCGGCGCGTCGTTCATGATACACAAACTTGCGGAGACAGTCTTCGAGTTGATTTTCGGGGGCTATTTATAATCCGCTGCTTAAAGGAGAACTATGTTTAAACCAAATTAACAGCGCTAGTAGGTGCTAGTAACCATATAATCGTGTTTGTGAACTACAAATCATAAGAAAACTACATGAATGCAAGTGCCCGTTAATCAATAAAAAAAACACGGCACTGTAATAGTAAATGAACCTGTGTACGATTAGGAGGTGACTTTTACCAAGTGCTTCTGGGTGTCTCAGTGTGTAAAAATAAAGTGGATCAATCTACACACATTAAAAGTCCTTCACTTTTTTACACCTTCATGTGCATGGATAACATTAGGTGAGAATCATATCAGTGAAAAAATTCAGGTGTGTAAACAGAAGTACAAACGAAAATAATTGTGAATGACAATTAATTGTGCTGACAAAAAATATATATAAACAGATAAAGTCTCTGTAATAAACAGCTCCGCTTCAAAGCCAAGTAGCAGAGCCTTCCAATGTTCGGTGGAGTAGTGCTTTCCTGGGGTTTGTATTAAGATCAATACATCCCCCTAATAGAGTGCGTACTCATCCCAAACTTTCGGCTGTAACAGACAGCCCCAAACGCTTTGTCTGATGGGACACCGTTACTGCGGCGTCTTTCGTATCTCGTGGTTTAGCATCAGTACTCAGTGTAAAGTATTCCCACAGTCATGCAAAGAAAAACTCTTTCATCGGGTAATAGTTCCAAAAATAGTTTATTTAAAATGTCTTTATAATTCAAAAATCACATTCGGCCCGGTCCGAAAACAAACGTGTTTGGTATTGTAGACCTGCCCCTACGCGTTTCGTCACCACCGACGTCCTCAGGGGAATTGCAGGTTTGTCTTTCCATACCAAGATAGGTATCAGGAGTATTGAGTATGTTATTCATCTCATTTACATAATATTGTTTGTCCATAATCACGACTCCTCCCCCTTTGTCTGCGGGTCTAATCACTATTTATTTCCTCTTTTCTAATTCCTCCAGACCTTTGTTAAGGAAAGTTTTATTCCGGGTATTGTTAAACCTTAAGGATTTTATATCCTCTTCCACAAGGTTTTTAAAAACTTCAATAAAGTGGTTCCCTGTTACCTTAGGGTTAAAAGTTGATTGATTTTTTAGAGGGGTTTGGATATACTTCATGGGAGGGTTTGTAGTCTTGGGTATGATAGGTAAGGACGCATAGTACTTTTTGATGTTCAATTTCCTGATGTATTTTTGGATGTCTATAAATGTTTCAAATTTGTTTACGTTACTAATAGGTGCATATTTCAAGCCCAAATTCAAGACCCGTTCTTCATCAGTGGTGAGTGTGACAGAACTTATAACCCTCCCTCCTGCCGGTTTCCATCTCCCTCTCCTGCCCTGCATTCTGTAATTTCCCTGGCTGTTGAAGTGGCCCCTCATATCTCCCTGGGTAGGACCCTCCCACTGATGAGCCGCAAAATTCCCTTGCTGTCTGGGGGGACCTTTCTTTCGAGTGGGGTAGCTTTGATTGTGTCCTAAAAAATGATGATTAGGGGTATTCTTAATTTCCTCCTCGATGGTCTCGTACCTCAATGCTCCTGGGGAATTTTGCTTGTCTTTATGTGCCTATCACGTACCTGGTGGGGAGCCGAGTTGTGAGGAGGCCTTTGCAGCACGAGTTCCACACCCCTGAATGTGGAGACAGGAGGTGGGGAAACCCATGGGCAGCACCGGTGCCGGACGATGCAGGACACTGGGCCTGGGCAGGTCCTTGAGGCCCGTCTTCAGTGAGGCAGGAAGCAGGTGCTGATGCGGCTGGAGCAGAGCGGAGTCAGGCAAGCCAGGGTCAGCAACAATCGGGCGGCAAGGTACGAAAGGAGCAGGCAAAGGAGAATCCAGGGACAAGCAGAAGTCGGAGGCAGGCGGCAGTCAGGCAAGGTCAAGGAATTCGGTCGATGATGATACGGCAACAGGCAAGATACAGGAACATACAGTCAAGCTGAAAGACCACTCAGCAATGATCCTGGGAGTTGGGCCAGCTTAAATAGTATTCCCAGTGGAGATGGAAGCTATGCTCCAAGAGTTGCAGCTACAATTGGACCCATTTGTGGTAAACTCTACAGCCATTAATTCATATCTTTGTTCATATCTGGCCCAAGTCAACTCTTCTGGCCAACAAGATAAAAGAAAAGTTCCAATGCTGTTGTCATTTATAAATTTGAATTTATTGAAAAACTTTTGTGTTCACAGACTAATGTAACCAGCGAGAAGTTTTGTTTATTGGGGTTTTAAAATGAAAACACTCTTGAACATACAAAAGGCACCTCATCAAAAAAGCTACCCATACATAAAATGTAGGAATTCAATACATTGCTAATCTACGCATAAAAATAAAACATTTCTGTTAACCAGTATTGAAATTAGGGATGCACCGATACTGTTTTTTTGGTATCGAGTACGAGTACCGATATTGTTTTACCGTATGTACCGATTATCCAGAAATCGCCCAGCTTCCTGATTGACTGTGAAGCTGGTGTCCTAGCGAAAGAACACCGGCTACACTTGCCAAGGCTGCCTGGCCAATCGGGTTGCCGGGATGAGAGTCATGACGTGCCGCCCAGGATTCCTGATTGGTTATGAAGCCAGGCTGCCTACCAACAAGTGCAGCTGGCTTCCTAGCCAATCAGGAAGCCAGGCACCACGTCATGATCTGCCTCCTGGCTCCCTAATTGGCTAGGAAACCAGCTTAATTTGTTCCTAGGAAGCCTGGCTTCCTGACAACACAGGAAGTCGGGAGGCGGTCATTACGTGCCCTCCGGCTTCAAGGTTGTTTAGGAAGCCAGGCTGCCTAGCAACAAGTGAAGCTGGCTTCCCAGCCAATCAAGAAGCCGGGAGGCGGGTCATAACCCACCGCCCAGCTTCCTGATTGAAAAGGAAGCTGGCTCCATGCTCCCTCACCACTGCCGGTCAGAGGGAGATATTCCTCTGACAGGAAGTTCCGGTATCGGAGGTAAGTAAAGGAGTATTTGGGCGAGTATGAATACTCGTCCAAATACTCGATATTGGCACCGATATTGGGATTGATATTGGTGCATCCCTAATTTAAATTTACAATGAATCATACTCTTAACTGTATAGCATATAACTCTAGTTTAAAACAGAACTCCAGGGCGTAAAACCATTATTTTCTCTTAAAGGAGAACTATGAGGTGAGTGCTTTTCCCTCACCTCATAGTTCTAGCCGACCTGTGACAATGAGACTGTCACAGGTCGGCTCAGTAGATCAGGAGGTGAGCGAACACATACCGGCGTTCGCTCACTTCTCGATCCTGTCACGGCTCTCTGCCGTGACAGGGGAGGGGCTGGATTCCCCCCTCCCCGCTCCGATCCGCCAGCGCTGACTGGTGGAATGGATGGGGGAGGGGGCGGGTACAGCTGGCTCTGCCTCTAGGTATGCAGAGCCAGCTGTCAACAAACAGAAAAAGAACACAGCGCTCTCTTAGAAATGTGGGGTCTGTGTAGGTGCAAATGATCTGGATTGCTGCTCTAAGAACAGGGGGAGAAACCTGTGAACTAGGAAAGAAGGGGGAAAATTAGAGCACAAATCCTGGGAATGTGGGGGGTATAGGGACAGCCAGTGTCTGTGTGTGACGGGTGGAAAAACAAAAATTAATCAAATCACAAAAGGTGAAGGACTTACTTGTGGAGCCGAGGTCCTGTTTTGGAGGGCCCTTTTGGAGTGTGGGCAGTGCGAGATGTATTTGGTGTCTCCCAGCAGGTGGAGGGATGGATGAAGGAGGAATCAATGTGGACTGGATGCTGTATGTGCCCGGGGACTGGTGAAGAAGCTGCCTATGGTCTTGATGGCAGTGTTCTTAGGACGTGACGGAGTGAAAGGGAACGAGGGCTGGGAGAGGACGTGTACAGAACAGTGATAGAGGTCAGCCACACAGCTGGGCGGATCCCGGCACAATTGTCGGAATCCGCTTCAGCTCCGGCATCTCAGTGTACCGCGAGCAGTAGCTTGCGGTATACTGCGGCGTCTCAGTATACCGCGAGCTACAGCTTGCGGTATACTGAGCCTAGGGTGACGGGAGGACCCTAGTTTGTGTCTTCCCTTTACCCTAAGGAGAACTATGGGGAAAAGCCTTAGCCCCATAGTTCTCCTTTAATATACTGTGGTAGGCCTAAAATAAGGTCCTTTATTTACTTTATTTACACATTGGCTGCTGGATTCTCTATGAGTATTTATCTCATAAAGTATCCAGCATGGCAGGGAACATGTGTAATAAGATCATCAGAATGGGGCTATGTTTTACATGGAATTTCATATTCATCCTTTTTCTGTATCTGTTAGTATTTTCCTTCACTACTTCCATCCTTCTATTAGTTCCCACCCTTGTCTATTACTTCAGTCTTTCACTTGACTCCTTTGGGAACATAGCTCAGGTTCAGATGTCAAGAGCCAACATCCACAACACAAATAGCCACCACCATAAAGAAAACACTTCCAGAATGAACTGACCTATAAAACAAAATACAGACGTGACAGGTCATCTTTTAAAGCCACATATATCATTTATCCATAGCCTGTGTTAGATAGTAAACTCACTTGCTGCTGAATAGACATCACACTTTGGAGGTGCCCAGCCAGCTTCACACTGACACTTCAGTTCATGATCACAAATCTGCACAAGTATGAGTTTAAGTTGAGAAAAGATTCATACGTATTACGCCAGTTATAAAGATAAGTGTGTTATAAAAAAAACGCAACTTGAAAAGAACAGCTCAGACCTCAGTCCACCAAACATGTAAAAGCTGTAAGTATATGGAGCCTGATCGGGCAAGTCTGACAATTCCCGAACAGTATGACTA
>NW_017307155.1:202656-230627 GCF_000935625.1 Nanorana parkeri
GATCTGCTGGCTGCATACAAGTGATCTCGGCGACATTACCAAGATCACTTGTACAAATCAAGCGGTGGCTTCCCCGCTGTACATTTAGCTCTGCTTTCCCAAAGGAGGGCTAAATGTAGAAAACAACTACCCACTCGGTGCCTGGAACTGCATGTCCCAAGCATCAGGAGATAGGAATACCACACCCCTGCTGCCCCTCTACTCCGTGCTGCCCCAAGGCCAGGCCTTGTGGGAAATCCGGCCCTGACTAGCAGTAAGTTCCATATACAAGTCTTGGTGAAGGCTCAACCCTTTTGATTCCTAAGATTTGGAAATTAGTCAATTGTACTACTGCCTACCAGGTCAGACTGTGTACTATTACTGGCCAAATGTCACAAGAAGAATCTGATGTGAGGAATCATGAAAAATGTAGAAACCAAAACTGGAAATTGTAAAGGAATCAATAGAATACATATTTAAAGCTCATTTAATGTACACATGTACAGTAATACCTCCTTGTTTTCCCCCCTACACAAAATGTTTCAATCAATTAAAAAATACCTCTTTTGAGGGTCTTTCTGCTGGTCTTTGCTCCAAGTTTCTTTGGTGGGGGGAGAGCTGGCAGAAGGCTCCTGTAACCACCACAGCAACCTGCTTTGGATGTTATTTCAAGAGCATTAAAGGAGAATTATTGGGAGAGTAAAATGTACTCTTCCAAATACTTAGAGCCAAGTGTCACATGCCGGATCTATAGATCGAGAATTGAGTGATCACGAACCTCTGATCACTCAGCTCACGGTATTCTCCCTGCAGAGAGTGGTGACTCATTGAAGGACAGACAGGGATCTTTTCTAGCTGCAGCACGGCTCTGTGCTGTCAGCAAATAGCGGGCAGTTGCCTGTCAAATGTTGACTTTGGGTCACAGGAATACATTAGTAAATATACTTCTTTGACCCAAAAGAGGACTAAAGCCAAAACAAAGATTTGGCTTTAGTTCTCTTTTAAATGAGAGAACACGTCCCTTTAGATGTGCCTGCTTCTCCCTGCTCGCTACTGGGTGCTGTAGACTTTAGTTTTCCAGTCTGCTGATCTGTTGCTTGAGCAGCACATATAATGTGATGATAGGAATGTGTTCTTTCATATAATGCTCAGGAACAAAGTGATTGATGGCAGAGAAAGCTAATAGCTGTTAGAGGCAGGCAACAACAGTATGGATCAGAAGGAGAGAGGATTGATCATGATGGAAGTAGTTAGGACTAGAAATAAAGACGGGATGAAGACAGCTGCTACAGCTTCAAAGGGTAATATTGTTGACATGCGAGTTTGCAAGGAATTGGGAGTTATCCATTTTATGATCGGAGAAGACTTTGCTACAAGTGAAAAAAAGGTAAGGCTGGAGTTCAAGCTGAAATCACAGTTGGAAAATAAACCCTTGCAGTGGGGTATATTCATGCTGGAAGGGTTAAATGCCCTTTAAAGGAGAACTATGAGGTGAGTCATTTCCACTCATCCTCACAGATATGACAATGAAACTGTCACAGGTCGGCTCAATAGATTGGGAAGTGAGCGAACACATACCGTCGCTCGCTCACTTTCCGATCATCTCCATGCAGAGAGCCGTGACTGTCAGTCACCACTCCCCATAGGGATTCCTCTCTCCGATCCTCCAGCGCTGTGTGGAGGAACGGACGGGGGTGTGGGCAGGCACAGCTGGCTCTGCCTCTAGATCGGCAGAGCCAGCTGTCACTCACGCAGCTGGGTGGATCCAGACAGTATTGTTGGGATCCATCCTGGCTGCGGTGCTCTCAGCAATAGCCCGCTATATACTGAGCTTTGGGTCACGGGAGGAGGTTAGTATATGTCCTCCTGTGACCCTAAAGAGAACTATGGGGAAAACACTTACCCATAGTTCTCTTTTAAGTCTAAAGGGAAAATAAAGAGACTGTATTACTTAGCTTAACCCCTGCTCTGGCACTCTCTTCGGCCTGAATCTCTGAGCTGTGGGTGTTGCCCTGGTATCACATACAATGCAGGGCTGTTAGCTCTGCATTGTATGTGGAGGAGGCAGTGGTGTAATTGCAGCCAGAATCCCCATGGAGAGGAAGCTTCACAGGGTCGGTCAGATATATGGAGGAAGTGGTGAATAAAGTAAATATTAGGGATGCACCGATATATCGGCCGCCGAAACATATCAGCCAAAAATGGCACTTTTGGCTAAATGTCGAAAGCGCCATTTTCCTGCCGATACATCGGCGCATCCCAGGTTTCTTTCCTCCCCGCTGGGCACTGCTCCGTGTCCCAGCGGGGAAGAGAGAAAGGGACAGCTGGCCGAGCGCTGCGGGAGGAGAGCGCTGTGAGCGGCCGGTGTCTCTCCTCCCACACCGCTCACCTGACTATCACAGTCCGGCAGAGCGGTGTTGGGGCGGAGACAGCACGCGCTGTCACAGGAGGCTGGGCTCCCCTCCCTGCTCCCCTTGCTCAGCCTCCTGTGACAGCGTGTCAGAGAGGAGAGCGAGGTACAAACACTCAGTGATCACTGAGTGTTTGTAGATAATTGAGGACAGAGTATGATTACTATCTCCTCAATTATGAATGATTGGGAAGTTATCTACATCACCTCCTGTTCATTCATGATTGTGGTTATAGTAAACATACTCTGTCCTCATGTTATGAATGAACAGGAGCACTCAGTATAGAGGATTCCTGTTCATTGATAACAGGGGATACAGAAAAAGAGATTGAGGACTCTGTGTGTCTCAGGACTTTGTGTTTTCTATCTCTTTTTTTATTTTAAAAGGGAAATATCAGGGGTTTGTTTAGATCCCTAATATGTCCCTGAAGCCCCTAAAAGTAAAGTAAAAAATAAAAATATTTTATAAAAATGAATAAGTCTAAAAAAAAATATATATATTTTTTATAGTTTCTGGAGCAGCAAAGTCTCACCGAATTTGCTGGGCACACACAGCCTGCTGTCTTGTAGGTATTCTCCATATTGGAACATTTCCCATTAGAACACACCTGAAATAGGAGACATATAAATAAAGGAAGAAATATAGTATGCCACACACAATATACCCACAAATAGAGTATTATTATTGATAACCTGTGCAACACTAGAAAATCCCCTGTACAAAGAAATCCCTAATTGGAGCTGGTCTAGTAAACAGGTTTACACATATGAAGTATTTGTAAATGACAATATTTAATAGTAACAAAATAACCAGTAAGAACACCTACAACAAGACATTTAAAAGCAATTAAAATGACTTCCCTTAGGATAACCCGGTATGGGTGATAATCTGAGCGGCAGATAGTCACTGGTGCAAGCACAATGGCCAAAATCAAAGGTGGATACTTTGTATCGGAGCTTACTCACATCGTTTGTGGTTCAAAGTGGGGGACAACCCTCGTAGGATCCTGTGCTGATGTATAATTCTCAATGGAGCATGACTGCACGTAGCAATTCCAGAGAATCCAGCTCCTTTTTGTAAATGCCAGAGATCTTGGGGATGTCTCTCCGCCCACTGGTCGATGCTTACACTCGCCCGCGGGGTTCAATTTCCAATCCGTGGAGGAAAAATCCGAGGTGGTTTCAGGCTTGTGCGGCCGCACGGTAAGATAAAATATGTTAGAATCCCCACGGCGGTGTGTCCGTAATGTGGCAAAGCCGAAAGCTGAAGGAGATCGAGTGGCAACAGCCCGCTCGCACTTCTCGATCTCAGCCTAAATTGTACAGGCTATTCAGCTGCTGCAGACCAGACAGTGTCCAGGCCGTCTTGGTTCCGTCCCTTTGATTGAAAAACAATGTAGTTTTCACTCTCACTGGCCGCGTGTGGAAAGTAAGAGAGTCTGCTGCGGGTATCCAGGGAAGCTTTCACACACGTTACCCTGACGCGTTTCCCCCCAATCACACGGGGCTTCCTCAGAGCTGTGTCTTATAGAGGTGCCTGGACCGGAGTGACATCACATTCTGGCTCTCGGCACCTCTACAGGGCACGCAAGAGAGCCGTACAAGCGTACAATGCATGTATGGATGGAGCTCTGTTACAGCACAGCAGCCCACACTGGACCCCAGGCTGAGGATCCACTCCAGTTCCCATACATTCCATTGCAGTGGGACTTGGGTCGTGACTGAATGACCATGGACAAATGTGGGTCCTGAGATTACACAGGTTGAGAACCACTGCACTAAAACTACCCATAACTGCTTTTTTGGATATTGTTGTTCACTGGGGTGCGGTGCCACAGTTTTATCCATATATCCAACAACACTTCTATGTTGATAGATCTAAGGGAAGTCGGATGGTGGCCATGTTCCGTATACATCAGATTACCTCTCTTCCATCACGATCAGGTCCCCCAAAACTGAACTCCTGAAAAGCTGACATACAGACCTGATCGGAAAGTCCATGTGAAAGGGGCCTAACCCTTTGTTAGGACAGATGGTGTTCAAATCTAGATGGTATTCACAAAAGACTGAAGAGTTTGGAGAAGGCCGGAGAAGTGAACAGTCTAGGACAGTGATGGCGAACCTTGGCACTCCAGCTGTTTTGGAACTACAAGTCCCATGAGGCATTGCAAGGCTCTGACAGCCACAGACATAACTCCCAGAGGCAGATGCATCTTGGGATTTGTAGTTTGGGCACAGCGGGAGTGCAAAGGTTCGCCACCACTGGTCTAGGACAACATAGCTAAACTGGAAAGTGAGCTGAATTGGAGAATTTTTCCAAATCAGCTATTTTGGCCTAGATTGTTCTTCTCCTGCCTTCCCCAAACTCTTCACCCTGCTGTGAATAACCCTGTATGTTTACAACTGATAATAAGATCTGCAGCACAGTAGAGACAGGTTTAATTAGAATAAACATTACCCTCCCCATCACAGGGGTAACTAGAAATCACAGGGCCCCATAGCAAAATTTTGTATGGGGCCCCTTTGATCATTGGTAAATTTGGGGTATTGTAGTTTTTCCACGGTTTCACAATTTTAAGGCTTGACATGTTTGGTATTTATTTAACCGACGCGACCCCGTCTTTTATATTTTAACAAAAAATTGGGTATTATATTTCTGTGCACTAAATTTTTATTGAATTTATTTTTTCCTAAAAATACTGGTTTGATAAACATTTGCGCAAAAATCATGACGACATGAAAAATTGTAACTATTTTTTTTATTCTACAAGGCCTCTGCTTTCAGAACATATATCATTGTTTGGGGGGGTTTCAAGCTGTTTTCTAGCCAAAAATTGATATTTTGGCTTTTCAGCATTGCAGTCATCGGAAGCCCGCCCCTCAGGGGGGCGGGCTTTCAATGATCGCAAGTGCGGTCTGCCTGTCCAAGATGGGCAGATCGTACAAGCTTTTAATTAGCTTACAACCATCGCAAGACAAAAGTCTTGCGATGGTTGTAAGGTGTATGGGCACCTTTACTGAGCAGCGTGGTCGAACAGCGACTGGGGTAGGGGGGGTGGGTCTCTATGGACCATGCTAGCTTAGTATCCACAGCACCTATCAAAACAGGACAAAGTGCTACATGCACTTTGTTCCCAGGGGACAGAATGAACAGAAAATGTTTTTGAGAAGATTTCAATGCATTTCACCAAAATTTCACTCAACCCTGTTTAAGAATAGGAGAATCAGTGTATTAAATTATTTATTTATTTGTTAAAAACATTTTTATTTTTTATTTTTTTTAAATCAATTAAATATTTTTTTTCATCTAACTTTATTGCTATCACACAGGAGAAAACAATAGCCTGTGTGATAGCAATTGGAGGTGACAGGTTCTCTTTATTGACCCTGTCACCTCCAATACAAGAGTTCTAGCACAGCACTGTGCTGGAACTCCTGTGAAAGGGGAGAGAGGAAGAGCATTGCTCCGCCGTCTCCATGTGTACACGGAGCGGCAGGGTTAGTTTTAAACCTGCCGCTATGCTCACTGCAGTGAGGAGAGACTCGGCGCCGGAGCCCGGAGGATGGTGACAGCGAGGAGAGAGGTAAGTGCAAGGGGGAGGGGGACAGGCTGCAGACTTTTTACATGTGATCTCGGCGACAGCGCTGAGATCACATGTAAACAAACAGTGGGCTGCCTCACACTACATTTAGTCCTGCTTGTGCAAAGCAGGACTAAATGTAGAGAGGGCAACTTACCGCCCGACGGCCGCAACTTCCCCACAAGGACACCGCTGCCGCCCCTCTGCGCCCTGCCGCCGGGCCTCTTTGGCCTTGTGGGGAATCCGGGCCTGGGAATGAGGCAGGTATAATGAGGGTATAAACAACATAACACATTTTACAATAATATGCTGCATGGTTGGTGACCTTTTTGATCTATTGCTAATTATTAACAATTTATATATATGAACTTACTTCTATATCGTTGCATTTTGTTCCACTGTTGACCAGTCCACCTTCGTACAGAAGAGTTTTACATGTACCAAATGTGATTGTGACTCCACTAAATCTCGGAACGTTTTGACCTCCAACGCAGTACAGAACTCCGCACTTCTTATCTCTGCATGCAAAGCATAGTATTATGATGTGTCTTTCAATAATGGGCAAAGCCGCCTGTATTAGAGACATTACATGTGCAGATCTGGAGCTTTAAAGGCTAAATCTACTTTTTAGGCCGGGTTCACACCTGGCCGTTACTATAGGCGCCTTTTCAGCTTGTTTTTAGCACGTTTTTTAGTTCAGTGAAACGCGCATTCGACGCTCGTTTTTATACCTCCCTGGCGGTATGATTTTTTTTTTCTTTTCCTTTTTTTCCTTATTCTTTTTTTCAGGTTTTTAAATTTTTTTTAAACTTTCAAATGCGGACGCTCGCAAGGGACAGGACCTGGAAGACGGCAGCGGCCGGAGGACAAAGCGGGGATCGCAGACAAGGTAAGGCCTACGATGTATTCCCGAGTTTGGCTCGGGGTTACCGCTCTGTTAACCCCGAGCCACACTCGGGAATACCAATGGATACGCGCTGCTCAAGTACCTTTTCGTGCGTAGGGCGTTTTTCAGCGCGACTAATCGCTCTGAAAAAAAACTCAGGTGGGAACCGTGCCCATGACTCGGGTAGCTCAGAGGTCCCTTTCCAGTACCCACCTCCCTTCAAACCCCCCTTCCCTGTTACCAATAACTACGCCACACAACAGCGGGAGTTTAAATGGCCACAGCAGCCTTTTATTATAAATACTTATAAATAACAATATCAACAAACCAAAACACACTGTATCAACTTGTTTGGTTTCAAGGTCCTTGAAGGCAATCCTACTCTAGAAATGGACCAGTATCTGCGGTCAGCTTTCCTGTAACTGAATGCCCCCCAGCCGCCATACACCGCCTCGGGGACGTAACTAGATTGCCCGCAGACCCACGTTGGTCCCCTATTCACCGGTCATACCAATCTGACCGTCCGACTACTGGAGGACACCCATACCACGGATGGGTCCCCCGTGCAGATATGTAACCACTAACTACTGCCTCCAAGGATCCAAACCGCAATCCCTAGCTGTGACAAATACCCCTAAACACAAACCACCTCCTATGGGGCTGGTGGGTGGGAAGTTCTTCCTCTGTTGCCGGACTCCCAACTGAACTTCCGGACTCCTCCTTCCTGGCTAAACTTCCTGAAGCCCCTCCTGGACGACCCCCCACATCCAATCACGTAAGTGACCCATCTATAACCTTTTCTATCTCTCCTTAAACCTTTCCTATTCTTGTTCCCCTTCCCAGCCTTGTCATGCAGGCCTTCCGCTCATTCCTCTGCTATCCATAGCTCCAGGCCTTACTTAGGGATTGATTGGATTCCACTTCTTGAGCGTTTTTCAGCGATTCGATCAGCGCTGAAAAACGCCCAGGTGTGAACCCAGCCTTAGACCATATATTACCCATATACTGTATTGTAATATTATATATACATTATATGACCCATATTTACAGTGTAACATGAAGAATGGTCACATACATTTTCCAAAAACCAATGTTATCAAGGTCTCAATGGAAAAAGCTACAAGTCCCATATGACATGATGGCAGAGGGACTATTGCAGAGTCCGCCAGGGATCCCATCTCCCTCTTCAAGCTGTAGTTCAACCGCACTTCCTTCAGCCTCCTAAACAGTGGATTGGTACCTCTGTAAGGACCCGAGGCTGAAGGAATACATTGCACTCGCAAAGCATAGCTTGCCGGCGCAATTATATGTGGGCTATTAATACAGCAAATTCACAATGCTCATTAGATCAATGTTGCGGCATGGACTACTATTTTGCACAATGAGGTTTTAGCTAGGGATGCACCGATACCAAGTACTGTACTCGGTATAAGTACAGATACGTTTCAAGCTCCAAGACTAGACTAGAGAAAAATTCAAAAGTTAGAAAAAAAGTTAGGCCGCTGTCATTTGTAAGGAGCACGCGGAGCTCCTGGGATTTGTACATCTTTGTTTTATTGTATGATTTTGTTTTTATAAAAATCCAGTGACACACCAATACCATTTTTCAAAGTACAAGTACTGATACATTTTTGTTTATTGTCATGCGACAGTTTTTCTAAAACAATACAGACAGACCCGGAGAGACTGGGCGGAGGGTCTACATGACTGGGGGGAGGAATAGTCCCGGGAGAAAGAGTTAAAAAGCAAAATGGGAATAGCTGCTCTTGACTGATTGGACATGGGAGTCAGGTGTCCGGGAGGAGCCGCATGGGAAGGAACTGCAGGGGCTGAGGGACGTCCTTTTTCTGGAAATCGACGAAGGAAGTAGGTTGTCCCACCCTCCCTCCCTGAATTTTGTAGTTCTGGGGGTTGTGGGGTTCTTTTGTCACGGCAGCTTGGCGGGTTAGGGGGTCTACAAAATCGGAGTTGATTACAAACAATGGGGGGCCATCAGCTGGTATGGGTGCTTCCCCCTGTTGGTGTCCAGACTTGTAAGGGGCGGGGCCTGGCCCCTTGGGAACCTGGAAGTAGTAAGTGTCCTCGAGCTGGTTGTGGTGCAGCTGGGGACATGGGTGGAGTGTTAGGAGAGGCCTTTTTGGGCTGTTGGGCACCCAAAGACCCCTTCTCAGGTCAACAATTGTTTACAGTATTATTTGTGTATATTATTTGGTTTATTACTTTTGGTTATTGTTGTTGTTTGGTTTAATAAAAGGGCTGATGTGGCCGTTAAAATATATGTTGCGCAGTCCGTGTGTTTATTGGGGTTTTAACGGAGGTACGAAAATTGACGAATCCATCAGTCATGCCTGTTTCCTCGTTAATCTAGTCTGTGCGCAAACGCAGATACTGGGTCGGCGTTCTCCACAGAACACCGGCACTACATTTTTAAACTGAAGCAGCTGCCTGAGGTCCCGCGCTTGCTTGGGACCTCGGCAGCCTTCCTGTTAACCACATGGTGCCATGGCAATGGTTTCTTGCACCGGGGCCCTGAAGGTTCTAATTCTAAAGTGTGTTTATTGGGGTTTAACAGAGGGACGAAAATTGATGAATCCATCAGTCAAGACTAATGATTTCAGGACAGTGTTGGAGTGCCAGAGCCAGGTCCCAGCTGCAACCGCTGCAACCCTGGTAGTTCTTGTGACAATGCCAAGTATCGGCACTGGCATTTGAAAAGTATCGGTGCATCCCTAGTTTTAGCCTTTAACAGATTAAACCAAAGTGGCCTGAACCACTCAAATCAGTCGAGCAAAACAAATGGCAAACGCACTAATCAATTTGTTACCAGCTTTACAGCAATGTGCACATGGAAGGGCTTTAAACAGTAATAGCAAAACCTTTTCCAGCACACTCACCAGCCAGCATGCAAAAAAATTTGTCTCACCGCTAAGGTTAAAAACAGATTTGGTGCAGTGACGCATAGGGGGGTCTCAGCTGTCATTGTGATGTGCGGGGTCCCTTGTGCGTACCTGTGCCTTTAAGGGAGGTTGGGCTTCCTCCTGACAAACCTGCACCCAATTTAATCTTTTGTCCCATGTGCTACCAGATAGAGACTCTCATAGTTTAGAGTTAGGACCGCACTATATAGAGGTGCCTTGGCGCGGCTGTGCGGCTTTCACATTTTCTGCAGAAGATGTCCATCTAAACCTCTGTTTTTAACCTTAGCGGTGAGAAAAGTTTTTTTGCATGCTGGCTGGTAAGTGTGCTGGGAAACTTTATGCTATTGCTCAAATAAGTAAAACTCAGGATGCTTAAAATTCACAATGAGGGCTGTAAAAGGGTGAATTAATTAGTTCAATATTTTTCAGACAACTTTTGTTCCCCCGTTGGCTCTTTTTAACTCTAATTACAAAAGGTGTAATTGATGGGTTTTTTTTTTTTTCACCGGTACAATTTGATATTCCCCAATTTATTCCCAGATTTGTCAATCCATGTTTTCAGCGTTTATTGAAATTCATCACATTGACCTGAAAATTAACTTTGAGATTAAAAATGCATGGCTAGTTCGGCACTGTCCTTGCATGTCTATTTTCTCTGACCGCTCCATGGCAGCACACAAATGGGACGGCTCCACCTCCCTACCAATCTGATAGGCTCTTAACTCATAAAAATGACCCGCCCAGCAGCATCCAGTGTTCCTTTCTTTTCCTCCTCTACATTCTGAGAGGGAGTAGTGTTGGTTGCCTTACCAGGCTGGGGTAAAGACCTGGCCGTCCGCCCTATCTGACATCCCTGGGGAATGGAGGGTGCAGTCCCCCTCGACATCCTAAATGGAGGTGAGGAAGGAGTCTGTTTTCCTTCCTTTCGGCCGGAGCTCTTCACTGAGCTCCGGGTCGAAAACCAAGTGATTAGTAAGGTCTGCAGACCTTACTAATCACACTAGATAGCCAGGGATCTGCCTGCTCGCCTCCTCCCTGCAGAAAGACAAGCAGGTGAACTGACCCCTGATATAATGTATATCAAGCACCCCCCACCAGTAAGGAAGAACAGAGTAAACTGATGATTAGTAAAACCACTTTGCTCTCTATGAGAGGTTACCTGGTACTTACTTATTTTCACATGCAATGTACGTATCTCCTTGTTTCCTACAGTACCCCATGTGGTTTCCTTTAGTATTAATGTCAAAGCAGTAATCAGAAGCAACTGTAGCCTCTAAAGAGAAAATAAATAATATGAGAGCATCTATTTCATGCACAATATGAAGCAATAAAATAAAACATAAAAAAATAAATTTTAGCTGTATTTAAAGGAGAACTATGGGGTCAGGGCTTTTCCACATAGTTCTCCTAAGGATAATGGGAGGATACAAACTAGCGCCCTCCCGTCACCCAAAGCTCAGTATACCGCGAGCTACAGCTCACGGTATACTGAGACGCCGCAGCTGAAACGGTCCCGACAATTATGTCTGGATCCACCCAGCTGCCTGAGTGATAGCTGACTCTGCCTATCTAGAGGCAGAGCCAGCTGTACCCGCCCCCTCCCCCGTCCATTCTGCCAGTTAGCGCTGGTGGATCGGAGCGGGGAGGGGGGAATCCAGCCCCTCCCCTGTCACGGCTCTCTGCAGTGACAGGATCGAGAAGTGAGCGAGCGCCGGTATGTGTTCGCTCACTTCCCGATCTACTGAGCCGACCTGTAACAGTTTCATTGTCACAGGTCGGCTGAAAATCACTCACCTCATAGTTCTCCTTTAAGAAAGTCCAGAAAGACATCTTTGCATCTGCAATTTCCTGTGTCTTTTAATGTATTTTTGATGCGTTTTTTTTTTTGCATATCAATTTTTATTGTGACAAAATATATAATATAAACATTGCCAAAGAGGTAAAACACATTTTCGTTTTTTCTCTTTCTTTGCGACACAACAAAATAAAGTGTAAGATACCAGTAATCGGACTTCGAGTAAGATGCAGAAACTAACAACAAGAAATAGTTACAAAATCCATAAAGAGAACAACAAAAAAACAACTCATAGAGAAATACAGTTGTATTACAGCAACAACAATAGGAGTCGGCACCATATATAGTCAAGGAAGTCTCCTGTGCGCTGCCATTTAAGTCTGTAAGGCCAAAAGGGAGCATTGATGCACCAAAAAAGCACCTGTACTATTTTTCACAGACGTATGGCAGCACAACACACAAGTGGCAATGGGACTAATAGAGAAAAATGTGTTGACACCTGTGTACACAGGTGTCAACAGGGACTAAGGGCCCATTCACACCACTACTTAGCATTCTCGAACTCCCGAATGCTATTCGGGTCTGTGAGGCATTCGGAAGTTCCTGAATGCTATGTGGTATTGTAGTAGACAGCTGAGCTTGGACCAATGGCAAAGCGCCATTGGTCCAAGCTATAAAAAAAAACACGAGAAAAAAAAGCAAAACAGTGATGACATCGATCTCGATGCTTCACCAGTGATGAGCAAGTGAGGGACAGGGAGGCTCCTCCCTTCTTCCTCCCCACATAGCTTGATTACTGAACTGGGGTGGGGCTTCAGCTGGACGGGGTGGAGCTTTGGTGAAAAGGGGGCGACGCTTCAGGGGGCTGGTGGGCAGGGCCGGGGAATGCCTCGGCACTAGTAGTGACTCATTATAGGCCATGTGTAACATTCTACTTACGGTCTCCCCAAATGGCAGCACACTGGTCATTCATGAGTGGGCACCTTCCTTTGTAGCAGGCCCCTTTCCCATCCATGCAGGGGTATCCATTCATTCTAAAGCTGTTGTTTGCACATGTAATGGACTTCCCGTCACAAAGATCTGCAATGTCACATTCTTCCTTTGCAGGCCTACAAACAGATCCTCCAGGTTTGAGCTGTAAAGAACAAATATGTTAACAACCAGCCAATATCTCAATAATAGCAAATATATTACAGAAATAACAACTATAAATAACGGGCATGAAACATTTATTTCAATGAATATGTCCATCCTTAACCACTTGAAGTCCACGGTGTTTAGAACCCCTTCCTGTCCAGGCCATTTTTCAGTATTCAGCGCTGCGGTACTTTGACTGACATTTATTCCGTCATGCAACGCTGTACTGAAATGAATTTTATACCATTTTTTGGGGCTGGTAGAGCTTTCTTTTGGTGGTATTTAATCACCACCGGGGGCTTTTATTTTTTACTATTTTAAGGAGAAATTATAGGGGAAAAAAACTGTTTCCCCTATATTAAATGATAAAACATTTATTATTACCCAATTTTTTTATAAAATATAAAAGTTGGGGTCACGTCGGGTAAAAAGACACCAAACATGTCAAGCCTTAAAATTGTGCACACGCGTGAAACCTCAAAAAACTACCATACCCAAAATTAACCATAGGCAACACTTTAAAAGCTTTTACCGCTCATCAGTTTAGTGTTATCAATGATTGATGGCCATGAAATGATTGCTCTCACTGCGACATTTTCGGTGATATGTAACATGTGTAGCGCAATTGTCGTTTTCACGCGCTGGCGCATTGATTGCGTATTTACGTAAATTGCGTAAACGTGGGGGACTTAAACATTTTTTTTTAACTTTTTTTATGTGTGACTTTTATTTTATCTTTTTACTTTTCTTTATTTTTTTAACTCTTATTGTCATTGCTATTACATGAGGGGATAACAATCCCCCTATATAATAGCAAAGGCACACTGACATGTCCTCTTTATGGAGACATTAGGGGTCTCTAGGACCCCTAATGTCACCTGGGGCCCCCAAAGAAGCTGATGGCTATAGCAGCCAGATGACACATCACTTCCGCATTTACAGATTGCAGTGGGTTCCAGCAGCTACCGCTCTGGAACGCACCGCAATTGGTGTGAACAAGCCCTAACTGTTCACAGAAATAACATTTTATTTTTTTAAAACAGTGTTCCGCTGGAATGACTTTGTGGGGCATTTTTAACAATTTATTTTAAATAAAGCAACTGTCAAAAACTTGTATTTTGCTTTTTGTTCAAATTTTTTCTAAGGTGTTGTGTTTTTATTTACATTTTATTTAACCCTTTAGTGAATGAGTACCCCCTACTCATTCACAAGGGGGTGGCATCTGGGCACCCAGATGCAGATGAGCCCTCTGCCCACAGACCCCCACAACACAGACCCGGTGTGGTCCCCCCTGGAAATGCACCCTTCCAATGCTGAGGGCATGTGGCCTGGTATGCAGGGCCGGGTGCAAGGATTTTTGCCTACACAGGCGAAAGAGCATTTTTACCTGATTCTCTTTCACTTTTTTATCTGTTATAATTTTTTTTTCTAATTATTTGTTAATTTCTTTATTTTTTTTAATCTTACTATCTTTTACTTTATCATTTTAGCCGTCGGCGGCGGGGGCTTGACCTGCCTATATGGTAGCGCCGGGCCTGCTGGTATGGTGGAGAGAGGGGGGCGCTCGTCCCCCCCTTTCCTGCCCTGCCAGGTGCTGTCTGGGTTAAGGGTTTGTTAAGGGATTTTAGGGGTACCTTTTTTACCTTTTCGTTAGCAGCAGTCTGTATGGATATTCGTTTTGTGTTCGTTTCGTTATAGCAAAGTGACATTTTAAACAAAATGGTATTTTTTTAATGTCACTTTGCAGCAACGAAAATCCGTTCACAAACGAAAATCCGTACAGACTACCGCTAACGAATTTCGTGGAAATTTCATTTTCGGAAATTGGGATTCGTTTTCATTCGTCATTTCTGTTATTTGGAAATTCGGATACATCCGAATCTCCGTATAACTAAACTTCGTCCGAAAAACAAATTTTTCAGAAAAGAATCGCACATGTCTAAGGTCTCGTTCACACCTAGGCGTATTGCACGTTTTACGGTAAAAAAGTTGCGCGTTTACGAAGGCTACTTGGCTGTATCCCAATGGAAACGCGCAACAAAACGGCCCAAAGTAGTACCTGTACCTTTTCAGGCGTGGGCGTGGGAACGAGACCATTGACTACAATGGGATTTATATTTTTGAGCGTTTTGTAGAGCGTTCGTCGAGCGTAGAACGCGCTACAAAACGTTCAGGTGTGAACGAGGGCTAAGGGCTTGTTCACACGACGTCCGTATTCTGTCCGGACCAGATCCGTACACAATCAAGCACCCAAAATGCATCCCAATGTATACCTATGTGTATTATGGGCTACAGTTCTCACGAGCGCAGTCCGGTCCGGACAGAAAAAACACTGCCTGTCACATGGCTGATGGATTCGTCAATTTTCGTCCCTCCGTTAAAACCCCAATAAACACTCGGACTGCGCAACATGGATTTTAACGGCCACAGCAGCCCTTTCATTAAACCAAACAACTTTAACATAAACCAAAAGTAATAAACCAAATAATATACACAAATAATACTGTAAACAATTGTTGACCTGAGAAGGGGTCTTTGGGTGCCCAACAACCCAAAAAGGCCTCTCCTAACACTCCACCCATGTCCCCAGCCGCACCACAACCAGCTCGAGGACATTTACTACTTTCAGGTTCCTAAGGGGCCATGCCCCGCCCCTTACAATTCTGGACACCAACAGGGGGGAAGCAACCATACCAGCTGATGGCCCCCCATTTTGTAATCCACTCCGATTTTTGTAGACCCCCAAACCCCCAAGTGACAAAAGAACCCTACAACCCCCATACTACAAAATTCAGGGAGGGATGGTGGGACAACCTGCTTCGTTCATTGATTTCCAGAAAGAGGACGTCCCTCAGCCCTTGCAGATCAAGACAGGGAGAACATGCCAAATCTGTAATTAAACCAAGTACCAAAGTGATGCAAGGGTGAAGTACTTATATGTACAGTATTTGCTTTCATTTTAGGCCTGGTTCACACCTAGGAGTTTTTGAGCAGTTCGAAAAGCACTTTAAATGCCCAACACAAGATTTTCAATGGCCCTGGTTCACACCTGAGCAGAAAAACTCCAGCAGGAAAACGCAAAACGCCCAAAAAAGGTACAAGAGCTTCTTTGGGCAGCTTTTCGTGCATTTAAAAGCACGTTCTTCCATTGCCCGCAATGTTTTATGAGCTGCCAGTGAAAATGCGTGTCTTCATGTACGCGTGTTAAAGCACGCAATAAAAATGTGCACAACTTGCAAATAACCAAATGCTGCTAACGTGCGTAAAAACGCGCAAAAACTGTGCTGCCTAGGTGTGAATCAGGCCTTAAAGGAGAAAGCTCAGTATACCGCGAGCTACAACTCGCGGTATACTGAGACGCCGCAGTCGGGACGGATCCCGACATTACTGTCTGGATCCACCCAGCTGCATGAGCGACAGCTGGCTCTGCCTATGTAGAGCCAGCTGTACCCGCCCCTTTCCCTGTCCGTTCCGCCAGTCAGCGCTGGAGGATCGGACGGGGGGGAATCCCTGCAGGGAGCCGTGAGTGACAGTCACAGCTCTCTGCAGGGACAGTATCGAACGGTAAAATAAGTTGGAATACAGTTGAAGTAAGATAGCTGTGAAATATTCTATATGCTGTGTAGTCAGGCAGGGGGTTGTGGGATGACTTACAAGTACTTGAATGATGATTAAAAACATATCTTATTTTGCAACAAAGCCATTCACTTACCATACATTTGCGACAACAAGGTCCATCACTACACTCATATCCTGGCTTAAGTTTGCAGGTGTATGGATCACAACACACATCTGTACATATCTTTAAGAAACAAAAAATATCATCTGAGTGTAGAACTAAACACATGTACATGTAGTGCTTTTAAACTGCATGTCTATGTTGCCAATTTACACTGAGTGGCCAGTTTATTATGACCACCCCATCAGTACTTCGTTGGGCCACCTTTTGCCTTCAATACTGCGACGATTCTTCTTGGCATTGACTCCACGAGATGGTGAAACAGTGTATATGTTGCTGGTGACAGAGGCATAACTAGAACCTTCAGTGCCCCGGTGCAAGAAACCATGAAGGGCCCCCCCCCCAACCCCCCATTGCCATATGCACCATGTGGTTAACCGGAAGGCTGCCAAGGTCCGCAGCTGCTTCAGTTTAAAAATGTAGTGCCGGTGCATATGTTACAAGCGGCAACTGTCACCTATTCAAGTTATTGATCGGGTGACAGCTGCTGCATGTACAAACCTACACACCGCATGTTATCATATGTGAAAGGATTACATGCAGTTAGGAATCAATTGTGTATCCAGGGATAGTGATTGTTTTTGTAACGGCATGTAATCATATTACATGCGGTGTGCAGGCGTGTACATGCAGCGGCTGTCACCCGATCATTGACTTGAATGGGTGACAGTTGCTGCATGTAAACGCCAGATTAGGGATTCCTGCTGCAGGAAAACGCAAGTTTGTGACACAGCAATCCTTAATCGCACCTGAAATATAGGTGTGAATGGGGCCTAATATACAAACACATGGCCACCCTGCCAAGCCCCCGCACACATAATAAACTTCCCACCCAAGCCCCTAGTACACATATTAATAAAGCTCGCCCCTTCCTAGCCCCCTCAAATGCTTGCATCTTTGCAGGGAGGAGGCACATCATCCTTCCCCCGGTGATCCAGTGATGATTAGTAAGGTCTAGTGCAGACCTTACTAATCATTGTTCAGCTGGAGCTCAGAACTGTCAGAGCTCTGGCCGGAGATGACAGGAGCAGCTCTCCAGTCTGCATCCGACAGAGATGCAGACCGTGTAGCTGCTCCCGCAAGTCAAAAACGCGGTCCGTGACCATGTGCCTGACTTGCCAGCTGGCTGCGGGCCACATAGTACAGGCACGTGGGCTGGAGTTGGCACGTGGGCTGGTACTTTGAGACCCCTGATAGAACAAGTAGACAGTAGCAGTGTCACCTTACCTGAGGTGAAAGAATAGCTATCACACAAGGTTTTTGGACCTGTATGATCAGTCTTTCTCAAGTTATAGACATTTGTCTTATTTAGCAACAACAAGTCTATAGTCATCTTTACTCAAATTTTAATGCACTGAATGAAAATGCTGGGATATCTAGCTGTGTCTCTCCAGCACACTCTTTGTACAGTTACCATATGCTGATATAATTCTTCTAGTTACCTCTGGTTCTCCGCAGTCACACTCCTCCCCGATTTCAGTAAATCTATTACCACAAATGGGTGGAGTCAAGATCTCTGTTAAGACTGGTATGTCCAGCATGCAATCCGGGTATTTATCATAGATAAACCTACTCATGTCACTTATGCTGCAGCAGCTGAATAGGAGCGGAATGTCATTGCTGTCATTATAATAAAAGAGAGAGAATGAGATTGATGAGTACATAGTACAGTAGAATCAGATATGTTGCAGGTTTTTATTTTCTAACTTTTTCATTTCCAACCAATATAAACATGACCATTGAACCTACATCTTAACCACAAGAGGTGTAAGTAATCCAGGTACTCTAGAGTTCATGGTGGGCCATCATGGTGCGGCGGGGGGAGGACGGACAGCCTGAAGTGTTATTACAAGTGATCTTGGCGACATCGCCAAGATCACTTGTAAAGAAACAAGCGGCTTCCCCCATTCTTCATTTAGCCCTGGTTGTGCAAAGCAGGGCTAAATGTAGAAAACAAATTACCGCCCGGCACTCCATGTTCTGGGCGTCGGGTGACTTCAAACGTAGTGTGATTATACGGCACAATGCAGAATACCAGCAGCTATAGAGGAATACAGCAAATCGCAGCAATAGTAAATTATATTATAATGTTCTATTGCTGGCATTTGTAGTCCTCTGTAGCTGGTGTTGTTCTGCATTGCGCTGTATAGTGTACTATTGCTGGGATTTGTAGTCCTCTAGGTGGTGGTATTCTGCGTTGCGCTGTATAATGTTCTATTGTGGGATTTGTAGTCCTCTAGGTGGTGGTATTCTGCGTTGCGCTGTATAATGTTCTATTGCTGGGATTTGTAGTCCTCTAGCTGGTGGTATTCTGCAGTGTGCTGTATAATGTTCTATTGTGGGATTTGTAGTCCTCTAGGTGGTGGTATTCTGCGTTGCGCTGTATAATGTTCTATTGCTGGGATTTGTAGTCCTCTAGCTGGTGGTATTCTGCAGTGTGCTGTATAATGATTATACAGCGCAATGCAGAATACCAGCAGCTATAGAGGAATACAGCAAATTGCAGCAATAGTACATTATACTATAATGTATTATTGCTGGGATTTGTAGTCCTCTGTGGCTGGTGTTGTTCTGCGTTGTGCTGTATAATGATTTTTTGTATTCCTATATTGCGGGCGGTATTCTGCATTGCGCTGTATAATGATTATACAGCTCAATGCAGAATACCACCAGCTATATAGGAATACAACAAATGCCAGCAATGTGTCCTCAATTTCTTTTTCTATTTTAAAAGGGAAATATCAGGGGGCTTTTTAGACCCCTAATATTTCCCCGAAGCCCCCCCCCCTCCCCCAAGAGTAAAAAAAAAATGAAAATTTCAAATAAATACAAATAAATAATGAAAATAAATTAAAAAATAGTAAAAAATAAATTTAAAAAACTTAGTTTTTTTTCCTTGCCTCAGGCGCAAAAGGAGCTGGCTACGGCTATGCTCCCGTGGTGCTCGTGCGGCTGCCGGCTGAATGTGTCAGACGCTGCAGATGGAAAGGTGCAGAACACCCCATGTGCAACGTCGGCCACACGAGCACCACGGGAGGACAGGACGCCGGGACATGTAATGTACTGGAATGCACTGGAATGTAAGCAGGCCGACTCCCTGCGTTCCGGTGCGGGAGGGGGTGTGGAGCTGTATTGAAGTCAATGGCATCGCCCACAGTGCGATCGCCCGCACTCGGAACGCAGGCACATTAGTGCCTGCATTCCGGTCCAGTGTGATGTGCAAAAATAGTGCTCGCAGCATTTTTGCGGATCGCACTGGACTGGAACACAGGCACTAATGCAGGCGATCGCACTGTGGGCGAGGGGACTGCCTGCGCAGCCTACGCCCCCTCCCGCCCCTGAATGCAGGTGTTTTTTCGTTGGTAGATCTCAATGAGCTCGTCATTTAAAAGTAGATCTCCAGACGAAAAATAGTGGGCGCCCCTGCTCTATACTGAGTGTTCCTGTCCATTCATAACATGAGGACAGAATATGTTTACTATAACTACAACTATGAATGAACAGGAGGTGATATAGAAGAACACTTCCCATTCATTCATAATTGGGGACACAGTAAAAAACACTATGTCCTCAATTCTTTACAGACACTCACTGATCACTGACTGCTTGTACCCGCTCTCCATCCTGACTCGCTGTCACAGGAGGCTGAGCTAGCGGTGCGTGGAGGAGAGCTCGATCTCCTCTGACAGCTGGCTCCTCTCCCACACTGCTGCCCCGGCCTCCTGTGACAGCTGTCACAGGAGGCTGAGTGCAGCAGTATGGGAGGAGAGGCCGGCCTTCTGTGACACGCTGGCCGCTCACATTGATCTCATCCCCCGCACCGCTCGGCCTGCTGTGACAGTTTCTCTCCTCCCCGCTGGACGCTGCGCTGTGTCAGAGGGAACACAGAGCAGCACACAGTTGGGAAGAGAGAAAGCATGGATGCACCACAATTTCGGATGAACGATGACACTGTTTCCGCTGACGTTTCGGTGCATTCCTACAAATCATTGTAGCTCTGTATTCATTTAAGGAGAACTATGAGGCGAGTGAAAATCACTCAGCCTCATAGATTCGAGCCGACGTGTGACAATGAAACTGTCACAGGTCGGCTCAATAGATCGGGAAGTGAGCGAACACATACCGTCGCTCGCTCATTTCTCGATCCTGCCCCTGCAGAGAGCCGTGACTGTCACTCACGGCTCCCTGCAGGGATTCCCCCCTCCCCTGTCCGAACCTCCAGCGCCGACTGGCGGAACGGACGGGGCGGGCACAGCTGGCTCTGCCTCTAGATACACCGAGCCAGCTGTCACTCACGCAGCTGGGTGGATCTCGACAGTAATGTTGGGTGCGGCGTCTCAGTAATGCTGCGGCGTCTCAGTATACCGCGAGCTGTAGCTCGCGGTATACTGAGCTTTGGGTGATGGGAGGACACTAGTTTGTGTCCTCCCGTTACCCTAAGGAGAACTATTGGGACAAGTCCTGACCCCATAGTTCTCCTTTAATAAATCAGTAAATATGTGTTTTTAATGTAAGCAGTGTAAGTACCTGAATTTGACTTGGTATCAGCCTCCTGCAGTCTCTTTACAGCAAAACCGAAGTAACAGGGGGACAAACTATACAAGGAGGGTCTGCTCTAGCTGCCAATCAGAAGTGTTGCAGTGGTAATGAGGTAACAAGGAGCATGCTGACAGGTGGAGGGATCAGAATTACATAGAGATGAACTCAATCTGCTGCTCCTCCTTTCTGTGTCCAGTCATAGGCTGGAGGAGGCACAAGACCCATAACTGTCACTTAGCTACCATAAAGAAAAATCAGGTCTCCTGCTCTGCCTGATAGGAATGTGCTGTGGGGCAGAGCTGTGTACATCTCAAGACTGGATGCAGAGAAATACAATTAGGTAAGCAATGGCAAACTCTACAATTCTTTCACATTCGATGCCCTTAACACCTCCCTTTGCGGACCTGTATTTTATTACAGACATTATTTTTCATTCACTTTTACGGCAATAACATCCCATAAACATTACTGAGAATACTGATCATATACAAGTGCAACACATAAAAACACCAAGTGAATTATAGCTGGTCAGGCACACACACATATAGACCGTGACATATTATGTACCTGATAGCTGGAGCCATCATGCAGGAATTGGCTTCACATGTGCAGCCGGGTCTGTCATGACCCATCCCCAGATTATGTCCCATCTCGTGAGCTATTGTTGCTCCAACACCAGCTGCAACCACGAACGCATCCTGAGAAAGGGAAATGGGTGCAAACCATAAGATGCTTTGAGAGAAATGTGAATTCAAGTTATATGATAATGTCATTTAATGCATTTATTGTAATAAAATCATCCTCAAAATGTAATCCATTACCTAACCTTCTGCCATCACGCCTCTTGTGATCACCAATTATGTAATAACATGTCATTACTGCCTAATCTCTGGCTTGGAAATGTCAGTGCAAACACCATATATTTGACAAAACTGTATCACTAAGGGGGTTATTCACTTAGCTAAGTAAAGGATGGACTCCGGCACTGCAAAGCAAGTTCAGTACGTGTTTATTAACGTACTAGTTGCAAGTAGAACACTCTAAACCAGTGGTTCTCAACTAGAGTATTTGCAACTAGTACGTTAATAAACATGTACTGAACTTGCTTTGGAGTGCCAGTGTCCATCCTTTACTTTTATTTTGTCGGAAGCCACCCGCTGACACCTGCTGCACCCACCTTCCATTTTTGGAGCAGCGGCTCTGAGTGCGATGGGTACACGGACTGTATCCTTATTTATCAAGACAACACTATCCCCTTAGCAAAGAAATCCCCCATTAGGAGATGATATGTTTTGAAACCCAGGAGCTGAATTCATATAGTTTGTAAACGTGTTACTTATTGCGAAACTCCTTCTCCCCTGTTCGTTTATATGTATCCTTATTTACTTAGCTGCCACAGGGAGCCGAGTGAATAACCGAGCCGAAGTGAAGTGAGCGGAACGCTGTTCAGCTATTCACTCCGGCTCAGTGCGGCCGATTTCAGCCATACATCAGCTAAAATCAGCCATACATCGGCTGCCTTTGCTCAGCCGACCATGATCTGCATGTTCGGCTGAGCCGAAGTGCAGGAGTTCGACTCAGCCGACCCAACATCTGGAACTGCTGAGCCGAAGCTTCGGCAGTTCACTCGCTGCCGTTCGCCCCTATGTGAAGCCGACCCAACATCTGGAACTGCTGAGCCGAAGCTTCGGCAGTTCACTCGCTGCCGTTCGCCCCTATTCACATAGGGGCCGAACACCAGTAAGTGAATAGCCAAATGCTGCCGAGCGGCAATCGGTTTGGCTATTCTGCTCGCTACCTCGGAGAGTAAAATAGAAAATAAGTTAAATGAATAGGAAAAAAAGTATATATATATTTTAAAGAAAATTAAAAAATTATAAAAAAAAAATGACGCACGCCAACCCGACCGCACGCGACAAACTCCCGCCGCATAATGAAGTATCTGGCAGATGCCGGCAAAATAAAAACAATTAAGTAGAGCTAGCAGTGACATCACCGCTAGCTCCGCCCAACTTTTTCCTGCTGGCCGTCACCTGCCAGAGTCTTCTAGCAGGTCCCGGCCAATAGATAACAACTGGGTGGAGCTGGCCGTGATGTCACAGATGGCTCCGCCCAGTTGTTATTGTTTAATGACAGATCAGCGTCCCCATGTCATTTGGGGACGCTGATCTGTCATTACAACTGGGCGGAGCCAGCCGTGAGATCACTAAAGCTATTCCAGAGCAGATTGATCTCGAAAATCTTCTTCTCCAGGTTCTCTAGCTGAAGAATGACAGCTGAGGAACCGAAAGTGATGCAATTAGCGTCGCTTTCTGGCTCCATTTAGATCGAAAAATGGATGTTCTCTGGTCTCTCTCCCCACCTGTGATGCCGGTTCTGGTTGGCGGGAAGGCATGCTTTACTGGTCCCTGGAAGCATCGGCTTTACACGGCTGTACAGAGTCCTAGTGGCTATAGCCGCTGGGAGTCTGTTTAAATGGGCCTGCTGCTACAACGTACAGCATACATTGCTGGCAGTGAAGGGTTAAAGTCTTTGTTGTGAGTTTTGTAGATCTTTGACAATGAGTAACTTCACAGCAGCTAGAGAGGTGAGTGGGGTTTTCGTTGAAAGCTCTTTTACTATTTGTTAAGATGTCAAAAGGTGTCAAAAGGTAAATGTCCATAGACTTGGGCTCAGGTGTACTTTAGGTGGATTAAAAGGGGTTCAGTGACTGGGCAGAGAGGAGGGAAGACAAGGGACGTATAAGTAGGGTCCCTGCATTAAATGGAATGCCTCTGTGGCATTTAAATGCAACGTGTACCTTTTATACCATATTCAGTAAGAATGCATCGATACCAATTCTAGTATTGGTATCGGTGGCGAGTATTTGTACTCGCCCAAATGCTCCGATGCCTAGCCCGCTACTAGAGCATCCGGTAATAGGAAGACGGGCAGCGAGCCATTACATGCTGCCCGGCTCCCTGATTGGCTGGGAAGCCGTCGCCATGCTCCTTCATCACTTGTGGCGAGGGAGCATGGAGCCGGCCAATCAGGAAGCCGGGCAGCGTGTCATTACACAGCGCCGAGCTTCCTGATTGGCCATCCTCGTCACCTGGTTACGAGGGAGCACGGAGGCGGTTTCCATGCTGATCGGGAAACCAGGTGGCGAGTCATTACACGCCACCTAGCTTCCTTAATGGGACTTCCGGTGTCGTTATTAGGTATCAATGAGAATTTTTTTTAAAATATCGGTGCTCGTGTTTGATATCGAAAAACCAGTATCGGCGCATCCCTTATATTCAGGGTGTAACATGAAAAATTGGGACATCAGATGCCCTCCTCTCACCCCCACTTACCTTAATTGTGAGGTTCTTCCCAGAGGCTGCTGCTATTTTTCAAATCTGGCGCAGCTGTTTGTGGCTCCCTCCACACAGCCATGTCATCCATTCATAGATCCCTTGACAGAACCTGTGAATGCCACCACTGCATAGCTGGTTTCAGTCACTGTTTTCTCTAGAAAAAATTGGTCAAAGTCAACTGACTGGGGCGGCACACTGCTCAAATTTTGGCTAAGTCAGCCGAGCTTGGCTGAAATTCGAACAGTATATGGTCAGCTTAACGGCGATACATGCAGACTGGACTTATGACAGAACTTTCAGTGCTTCTACAGTACACGCTGGCTTTGCTTTTCACTCTTTTGGCCTCGGTCTGTTTGCTCCAGCAACTTTGATTCTCTGGGACCAGTAAAGTAGCAAAATAACTCAAACACAACTAGTTTGAAGGTTCTAAAGCACAAGGTAACTTTTAGTTTAAGATGAGGCGCCCTCTCCCAACGCCCATTCAAAGTGTTTGGCTTTCCTTGCGCCAGCACTGTGCGTCTTCCTCAATGCAGCTCTGCTCTGTTCTATGCTCTCCTTGATATAAAACATCTTATTCGATCTTAAAGGAGAACTATGAGGTGAGTGATTTTCACTCAGCCTCATAGTTCGAGCCGACGTGTGACAATGAGACTATCACAGGTCGGCTCAATAGATTGTGAAGTGAGCGAACACATACCATCGCTCGCTCACTTCTCGATCTATCCGTGCATAGAGCCGTGACTGTCACTCACGGCTCCCTGCGCGTTTTCCCCCCCTCCCCGCTCCAATCCTCCAGCGCTGACTGGCGGAACGGATGGGGGAGGGGGCGGGCACAGCTGGCTCTGCCTCTAGATAGGCGGAGCCAGCTGTCAGTCACGCAGCTGGGTGGATCTCGACAGTAAGGCCCCGTTCACACTGAGCGACACTCACTTCGAGCGGATTTCCTGCGCGGCGGGATAGGGCGACGTTCCAGCGACCTTCACCGTCGGGCTGCATTCAAAAATAGAAAAATTGCGCGACATCCGCGGGAAAAAGGGCCCTGCTCAAGCGACGGGCAACATGGAGTTGTACATTAGAACAGCTCCATTGAAAATCATTGGACGGCGACTTCTTGCGATATCGCAGGATTTATCGCTCAGTGTGAATGGGCACTAATGTCGGGATCCGGCTGCGGCGGTCTCAGTATACCGCGAACTGTAGCTAGCGGTATACTGAGCTTTGGGTAACGGGGGGAGGGGGGGGGGGGGGGGACGCTAGTTTATGTCCTCCCGTTACCCTAAGGAGAACTATGGGGAAAAGCCTTAACCCCATAGTTCTCCTTTAATGAATGTTTTGGTAATAAAGACTCCTTTTATGTTATGCTTCAGTGAATTAACCCCTTTATGTCTTGTCTGTTTTACCTGGATAATTGCAGCAGACAAAGCGTCACACATCGCACTCATGTATGCATACCCGATGGTAGTCCCATCAAAGTCAACGTTCCTGCAAAAGCAAAAGATGGACAGAAAAATATCATAGCCTTCGGTACTATTCCTGGAATGCTTGGCAATATGATTTTGCTTTCATATTTCTTTTATTACGTGCTGGTAAACAGCTGCTCCAATGTTTTTAGTAGTGATATTAACCGCTTGCTGACCGCGGTGTTACACCCCCTTCCTGCCCAGGCCATTTTTCAGCGCTGCGGTACTTTGACTGACATTTATTCCGTCATGCAACATTGTACTGAAATACATTTTATACCATTTTTTGGGGACAGATAGAGCTTTGTTTTGGTGGTATTTAATCACCACTGGGGGGGTTTTATTTTTTACTATATTTAGGAAAAATTACTGAACATTTTGAAAAAAAAAAGAAGTTTTTTCCCCCCATTATATTAGGAAACAATTGTTAATAGACACCAAACATGTCAAGCTTAAAAATTGCGCGCAAATTGCAAAAAACTACCATACCCAAAATTGACCATAGGCGACGCTTTAACCTCTTGCCATCCGCCCGTTAAGAAAAAAACGGACGGACGGCTGACTCCTATCTGCGGGTTGCCGTCGTCAGACGGCATTTTTTTCCTGCTCGCGCGCGCCCCCTAGCGCGCGCGCACGGGCAGGAAAGACCCGCTTGTTACTACAGCCGTTAACGGCTGTTTCACATACAACCGATCAGCGGCTCTATAGCCGCTGATCGGTTGTATGGCGTGAATACAAAATTATTGCTCTCACTGCAACGTTTTTTGCGGCGATATGTAACATGTGCGGCGTAATGGGCGCAATCGTAATTTTCGCAGGTATGCGCATCCGACGCATGTTTGCATGCGTGTATGTATGGGTGCGGACTTTTTAAAAAATTGTGTTTTTTTTATTCTTTCTTTATGTGTAACCTTAAAAATGTTTTGGGGAAACTTTCATTTTGTTTCCTATTTTTTTTCTCACTTAACTTTATTGCTATCACATAGGGGGCTAAGAAACCCCCTATGTGACAGCAAAGAGATGTGACAGGTCCTCTTTATGGAGACATCAGGGGTCTCCAAGACCCCTAATGTCACCTAGAATCCCCCGAAGAAGCTGATGAAGCAGAGATCGGCTCACAAGAATGCGGAAGTGATGTAATATACACCGGAGAGGGTACAGAGACAGATGCACTATGCTGGTCCCGGGCTCGCACCAGCCACAGCGGAGCCCGGGACCAGCGTGACAGCGGGAGGGGGGGCCGCGGAGGGAGGGGTAATCCGGAAGCTTATACAAGCGATCCGTCCAGCTCCATAGCCGGCCAGATCGCTTGTATGTTAACAGGCATCGCTGTCTGTTTAAAAAAATGTCGGTCTTTCCCGCTCGCGCCGCACAAAACGTGCGAGTGGGCGTGGCTGAGCGGACGTCTAAAGATGCGCACTCAGATCTAGAGAGCTCCCCGCCGGCCTTTTTTTATCACAATGGCCGGCTGGGAGGAAGTAAAAAAAAAACTCTGGGATTTTTAAAACTTAAAGGAGATCTATGAGGTAAGTGATTTTCACTAATCATCATAGTTAGAGCCGGCACACCGGGGCCTGAGGCTGTGGGGGAGCACCCCCACCGGTGGAATATGGGGCAGTGCAGGATCCCGGTGTTGTAACAGGCTGCGGGAGAGGAGAAGAGATGTGTGTCACACGCCCCCGCCCCCTGCAGTGCACACACCGACACCTTCTGGCTGCTGCGATCCTGGCTGGGTGAATCCGAGCTGCGGGGGAGCCGAGGGTTGTGTGCTGTCATTTCATTTCATTAGAAAAGTGGATTATAGTGGGGAACATTACACTGTAATGTTCCCCATTATAATCTATTTCTCTGATTACAAACTGGGCCTCTGTTCAATCAAAGTTTGTGACTATGTTAGAATGTGTGACCGGTGACGTGGTCACACATTTTAACGTAATCCCGCCCCGTTTTTCGGCGGTGGAATGTGTGACCGCCAATAGGTGAAGAATTCCAACGCTTTCTCAGCTGTTCCAGGGCAGATCGGCATCGCAAATTATATGTGCAGGAGAACATGCGATTTGCGATGCCTGGAACAGCTGATCGGTCCTGAAATGTCCCTTCTATCCGACTTTGTGAGTGGGATGGAATGTTAGATCTCAGTCACAGAGTCGGATAGAAGTGACATTTCAGGACCGCTCAGCTGTTCCAGG